>NC_044923.1:19226613-19263997 GCF_003576645.1 Ipomoea triloba | reverse complement strand
TTGTTAGGATAGTGTGTTTCATACACCTAAATACAATGATCATGCATTTCTTTATTTGTGCTAAGTTTTAAGTGTGTTATACGAGAGTCAGGTTCCTAACAAGTCATTTGAAAGTTATTAAAATGCTTTTAAAAATGAAAAATCTTGAAAATAATTAGGCTAAGAAGTGAAAAATAATGTTGTAAAAGTGGTTTTATATAAGAAGAAGAATAAAATGTGAATTTCCTATTTTATCCCTCAAATTTTGAATATTTTTTAATTTTTTCGTCAAATTTAATGGTCAGGGACTAAACTCGCCACTTCGCGAATAACTGAGGGACTAAACTCGCATACACCCATAACTCAGGGACTGAGTTTACACTACCCCTATAACTCAGGGACTAAAAATGCCATTTTCCCTTCATTTTATGTTTAACTTACGTGATGCCAGTTATGGTGAACTAATCCTAAGTCCATAGGGCCTCGTTCCAGGAGCCACTACAAAGATAAATCACAAGTCGTGCAATAAGATCAGATCGAAACAATCTAACTTCATCATACATCTGTAATAGTGGCCTGGCAATGGTATTATTGAAATTAGCTCCCTTTGGTATTCTACGTGCACTCTTACATGGGTCGAGTGAAAATGGAAATGTAATATTTATAATGAAATATATAATAATTATGAGAAAAAATGTGATACTTTTAATGAAAATGTAATACGTTTAAATCAAAATGTAATATTAGGTATTGAAAAGTTACTTATATAAAAAATTAAAATACTTATGCGAGAAAGTGTGATATTTATTTTTTTAAAAAAAATTGACCCATTTAATAAATTAGGATCCATAAGACGGCCTTATATATAGGAAATTTTTGTCAACAAACGTATATAGGATTCAACTAATCACAGTATTGGAGTTATGATACATAACTTAAACCAAACGCTCCTTAAAAAATAGAGACACATTTTCTTTTTTTTTGAATACAACTGACCCTATTACATTGTAGTATCTGTTCATCTATACTTTTCTCAACCTGTTGAAGCACAAAGAATCAATTTCGATATCTCCTCCACCAAAGCTCAAACTCATGACCTTTCATTTGAGGGAGGCCACTACATGCCATTTGAGCACCTTGTGCTTGGCAGAGACACATTTTCAAGCATATGATAAAAAATGAACTTAGGGGGTGTATTCAATCATGACTTTTTGTAGACTTTTAAAAAAAACTTTTAAAATGATAGATTTTAATAAATTTGTATTGACTTTCATAGGGTTTCTCAAAACTTTTAAAAACATTATAAGACTCGTTTCAAAAAAAAAAAAAAATTTATAAGACTCTATAAAAGTCTTTATAAACAACATTCATGAACTTTTATCAACTTTTTTATTTTAAAAATCTACAAAAATCATTGAAATTCTAAATTGAATACATCTTTACGAACTTTCAATGATTTCGATTCTTATATTTTTATTTTTCTTACAAAACATGTTATAATATATCATAAAATTCTTCTTATTATATAGTTCTTCACCCACACCAACATTATTATTTTTATCTATAGTATGGTGAGACTTATATGCTAATTACTTATATAGTATTAATAAGTATAAAGAACTATTTAATAAAAATTCATATATTGAACATTAAAATTTATAGTTTTTTTTTGGTAAATTTACAAGGTCTTTCTCTTCGGAAGGCACAAGAGCTGGCCTGGAAGGCACAAGAGCTGGCCTAAGGGGAATCGTCACTTGCGAAAATTGAACCCGAGTTCTCCCGAAATTTCTCCCCACAAAGAGAGTCCACTTGCCACTTGAGCTACCCCATTGGGTTATTAAAATTTATACTAATAGAATAAAAACTGCACATCAAAACAAAAATTCTATTTATCCCATGAATATTCGATAGTACACATTCCACATAACAAAAAACCAACCTCCATTGATCGATTGTTAATAAAGTGAGCTTGAGGGTGGGTAGAAAAGACCTTGCTCTTCTCCAAGACTGCACATTTCACACCTTAAACGAAGAAACGAACAATGTAATTTTTATTAAAAAAAAAATAGAAACCCAAACACCAAAAACCAATAGAAACGGATCGGAATTTGGGTTTACATAATAGAGTAAAGTAAGCGCATTGAATACACAGAATTTTGCAAAGCTCCAAAGGGACAATTGGGGAGAGAAAACATTCAGAAGGTAGAAAGAAAATTTTGAAATCTTTAGGTTGAAAGTTGGATTTCAACTATGTATATTTGAGATGGAAAAGTTCACAAAAGTCTTAAAATTAAAAGTTTACATAAATTCATAACTCTTTGAATACCACATGACTTTTAAAAACTATAAAAGTCTTAATCGAATACTACTCGACTTTTAAAGACTCTTTAAAAATTTTGATTGAATACCGTCTAACTTTTAAAGACTCCATAAAAGTTTGAATTGAATACTTCCAAATTTTTAAAGTTCATAAAAGTATTTAAAAATCTATGAAAGTCATGATTGAATACACCCTTAACATTCTTGAGAAATTTACATTATTTAATGGGATGTCATGTTTAGAAATCAAATTAAGGTATATAGAACATCTTAATATATACTCACATTATTATAACTATGTGATATAAGCTTAAATGAAAGGTAAATATGCAATATAGAAAGGGAAAATTATAATTTATGTCCCTCACAAATATAATAATTATCATCAATGTCACCCTTAAATTATTAGTGGTGCGAATGTTGTAGCTCAATTTTTAAAACATGACATATATTGTTATCTCCTGAATTTTTAGTGGTGTAAATGTGGTTACTCACCGTTTTTCCTATTTAAAGACCACGTTTTTTTTCCTTCATTTTTCTTTCTTCGTATGTTCTCCTTCCGACGACAACAATGTTTCTCCTTCTTCTTATTAGGAGAGGGACAATATATGTTACATTTTGAGAATTAAGGAGTAACATTTACAATACTAATAATTTAAGGGTGACATTGATAATTAAGCATATTTGTGAAGATATATAAATTACAATTTTTTATTTAGAAATGAACAATTGGAAATGAAGGAATACCATACTTGTAATCTCAGTAAACATCCAATAAATAATTCACTACTGTAAATTCCATTTCCATCTTAATTGAAACCAGAAGTAAAGAATAACAATCCAGAACACCCCCCCTCCACATCCCCACCCCCCAACTTCCCAAAATTTCAAGCTCAAAAGCAAAAGCCTTTTGCTTTGAGCATTTGCATTGGAGACTGCAAACACACCCCCTGGCCCCCCCCCCCCCCCTTTAATATTTCTCTCTCCACACAGCCCCTTTCTTTTCTCTTTTCATTTCAAAAATATTTTTAAAAAAATTGTGTACTTTCATCAGTTGCATGTCTTGATCATCACAACCCAGTATTTATTACCCCAAACCCACATGGGTTTGGAGTGTGAAACTCTAAAAAAACACACACACTGTCCAAGATTTAGATGCTCAGGGAATTAAGAAATTGAAAGAAGAATGGATTCTCAGTTCTTCACCCTCCATTTTCTTGATCAGCGTTTGTAGAAGCTTCGGGAACAGCAGAAGAATTAATGATAATTTTTGTGCTGTTTACTAGAGGAGTTGAAGAAACACAAGAAGCTAAACTAGGCTAGGCTACAAAGTTGTTCACATATGATGGCTTCTATGCTTTCTGTTTTTGTCTGGTCTCTGCTCTTTATCTTCTCTGTTTCTCCGGCATGCTCAACGGCGGCACACGGTCTCCGGCCACCCAATAATCAGACTTTCCGGTCCGGCTATGAGGCGAGGAAGATGAGAATGGTTAGAGCTCATCTTAACACCATCAATAAGCCTGCTGTCAAGACAATACAGGCATTTCCCATCTCTTATCTCACTTGTATATTCTTCAATTCATTTGCATTTTCGAGAGTGAAAGTACTGGGCTTGATGTACCATCCTCCGTCCAACAATCTCCTTTTCAACTCCTGCTTCTGTATAACAATTCCCTTCTTCGTACTAATTTTTGTTGGAATTTAAGTTTGTGACTTTGCTAGGACCAAAAGGGTGACTACTATGTCAAAACTGAACACTTACTAATATACCAAAAACTATAGCCAGTAGTTAAGGGACAACTTAATTTTCTTAAACCGCTACAAATTTTAGAAAGCTAAGGCATTGGATTTGATCCTGTACCAATTTTCGTCTAATAATTTTTCTAGCCACCTGGTGCGAGATTTGATCCTTCCTGACCTTTACTTAACAATTTGGTTGAAATCTAACTTCTTTTTATATGCAGAGTCCTGATGGTGATACAATAGATTGCGTTTTAACTCACAAACAGCCAGCATTCGATCATCCACTATTAAAGGGTCAGAAACCATTGGTAATTAAATCAATAAATTAAATTACTAATAAGCATTATAAAGATCATATCAGAGTAAGTTGCGTTGTTGTTCTTTTCTTGGTATGGATTACCAGAAATAATATATTGTTCTTCTGATCGAAATTCATATAGGATCCGCCAGAACTTCCAAAAGGGCACAATTACTCGGACCAAGAATTCGAAGATTTTCAGGTTTGGAAGCTGTCTCGAGAATCATGCCCAGAAGGAACAATCCCTATAAGAAGAACAAGTGAACAAGATATGTTAAGGGCTAGTTCTATCCGAAGATTCGGCAGAAAGAGAGCAATTCGTCCGCCTATTCGAAGAGACACCTCCACCTACCATGAGGTTAGTATCTTCTCCAATTGTTGTACTATGAATGAATCATGATCTTCCTTGCATTGTAGACTCTGGTCCAAAATAATCTTTAGATTATGTGCTAGCAGTTGGTACATTTTATACATGCAGTTAATCGTTTTATGTACTAAATAAATTGAAGAATATAAACGATTAACTGCAAGTACAGAATATATAATTTCAAATATATAATTTTTGGATTAGGGTCCATAATGCAAGATGATGGACCATGGTTCATAGTATAATTTGCCACGCTCCTCACGTGTGCCAAGTTGGTTACTTTTAACGCGTTTCAAACAATACGTGAATCATTGTCTCTATTTTATCGAGTAGAGTAAAGATTGATATCAAATTAAAAGATGTTTTCCGTCTCAACTAAAAGACTAGACTGATTATTGAATTACACATTTATATATTTATATATTATATGCTCAGGAATATAGATTCCTTTGTAATGTTTTTGAAGCCGAAATAGTTTCTTAGAACTGATATGTGTTCCGTTTCATTTTGACTTTAAAAGTATTTTATTGATTTTTTTTTTTTTTGTTGGGTTTTGTGGGTGGGGGGTGGGACAGCATGCAGTTGGGTATGTAAATGGAGATAAATATTATGGGGCAAAAGCAAGTATAAATGTGTGGGCACCTAACGTGGCCAATCGACAAGAATTTAGCTTATCACAAATGTGGATCATCTCTGGTTCATTTGGTAGAGATCTCAACAGCATTGAAGCTGGTTGGCAGGCATGCATCTTCTTCCTTACTTTTTAGTCTCTTTTATTTCGATTTAAAATGCAACACCATCATTAGGGCGTCTCCCATGGGTGGAGAAAGAAGGGAGATTATGGGGTGAAAGGAAAGATTATGAGTTGGAGGGTAGAGAAGCATGTTGCTCCGGAGAGAAATTTATCTTCGGAGCAATATTAACAGGACCTTCGGTTGGAAGTAAGGAATTAAAGGGAAAATAATTGTAATTCGGTGGGAAAAAAAGAATAAATTGATAATAAAGTAAGAATTCAAATTACATTGTTTGTTTGGTAGAGATAAATAGAATTACGGGGGATAGAAAGAGAAGAAATGGTATAAAGAATAAAATGTCTTTGTGTAGTAATAATAATACTAATAACCAAGGGTAATTGTGTCATTTTCATCTTTTTTTCCTTTCCACCTATTGTTGAGTTGTAATTCATGAGGGGGACATCCGGACATATGAATTGCAATTCTACAACAGGAGGATTGGAATTGCAATTCTCTCCGACCAAACAATGTAATTTTGATGGGGGTTGGATTTCATTGGAAAAGAATTTCAATTACACCCACCAAACACCTCGTAAATGTTGAAGGTGTGAACATCATTATCATTTTTTTTTCAAAAATAAAAAAATGAATTACATCAGCCTCAAAAAGGTAAAGAAAATGGAGAAGGATCGGAGAGAAATTAAGAGGGAGATTATAGATGATGGGGATGAGATGGCCCCACAAAATAAGGGATAAGGGGAGAAGGGTTGGTGATTCCCTTATTATTAGGGAAAATGACATTTTTTTCCTGAATTATTTGCATATAGTGTTTTCATTTCCTTAATTATTTATGTATTTACATTTGTCCGCTCAATTATTTTAAAAGTGACAATTTTTTCCCTTTCATGTTAAATAGGTTTTTGGATGGTTAAAATTAAGGACAAAATAGGTATTTCAAGTCATTTTTCATTTTCAAATGCAAAAAAGAACATACATCATTTGCAATATATTATAGTTATAATTTTAAACCATACTAGTAACTAAATTAAGACTTAAACACAAATTTGACAATAATAATGAATTATTTGTGTTTAAGTCTTAATTCCGTTGCTAACATTAGGTTAAGATTATACTTATAATATTTGTAAATAATGTTTATTCTTTTTTCGTGTTTATTTTCCCTTAATTTTAACAATTCAAAACCCTATTTAACAATGAGAGAAAAAAATACGCTTTTAAAATAATTAGAGCGACAAATGTGGATACATGAACAATTCATCGAAAAAAAACTGTTATACATATATAATTGAGGAAGAAAAAATGATCATTTTCTTATATAAAAAAGGCAAAAACTTGTGTGAGACCGTCTCACCATGAGACGGGTCGGGTCGGGTCGGGTCAAGATGCAAATGTAACACTTATATGCACAAATGCCATACTTATATGCTCAAATGTAATACTAATCAAGAATAAAATTTGTGTTACTTATTAGGGTAAATGTAATACTTTTAAGGGAAAATACAATACTTTTACATTTCGATTTAAAAGTATTACATTTTTCCTCAAAAGTATTATATTTGTCCTTATAAGTGAGAGGTACTTGTCACCATTACTTATTATGAAAAATGTATTACTTTTTCTCTTATAAGTAACAAAAATTGTATTTTTGATTAGTGTTATATTTGAGCATATAAGTGTGAGATTTGCACATATAAGTATGACATTTGCATGGTGTTTTGACCCGACTCGACCCATCTCACGAATAAGGATCCGTGAGACGGTCTCACACAAGTGTGACCCTATAAAAAAATTTATAATATCGTGTACTTAATTGGTTGGATATGATGTAACAATAGACCATTTATTTAAGGGAATTGACTTTTATTTCATTTTCTGACAAGTAAGCATACAATTGGGCGCCGCATGAAGCACCATTACTCTAGCTAAATAATCACTATCAATATGAACAATTACAGAAATAATATCATTAATGAAACATTATTAACATGTACTGCCCATCCATATTTTCGATCATTTAGATGTTACTGCTGTCTGAGTGTCTGACTCAGTAGTGAGATATTCAATTCAAGAAGCATTAGGTATTTAAAGCACCCATTACATCTTCAGCTACCTCTCAATATCAAATTTCTGGCTATTTATAATTTTTTTTTTTAACTATTATATGAATTAATGATTAATTTGGTTCCTTAATTATAGAGAAATTACTGATTTGGTTCTCGACTATCATTTTTACCAAATTAAGTCCTCAACTTTAAAAATCTTACCTAATTTCATACTCCCGCCAATTTTAGCCGTTGGATGATAACAGAAGACGAAATTGTGTACGATTTTTTAAGTTGAAGACTTAATTTAATAAGGATTATAGTCGATAATCAAATCGATAATTTTGCTATAATCGAGGGACCAATTAAATCAGTCATTTAACTCTTATTATATATATATTTTTAATGAATATAAGCTAATTCTTTTAATTTGAATACAGGTTAGTCCAGAGATTTACGGAGACAGCCGTCCAAGATTCTTCACGTATTGGACGGTATAAGTGATTTGACCTTCCTTATTCTTTTTCAGAAAATCAACATTTTGTTTTCTCATTGAGGATTCAAATTAGAGTATTTTCTAGGTCACTACACCAAACTTAACTTTAATTTTCGATCACTGAGTTATGTCACGGGGCGATATTTCTAATAATATCTTGAAATGAATGTGGAAATAATTTTTAAAGAAATTTCTATTTTACATCTATAAATTAAACATAATAATTTTCATTATATTAGCAATATTGATTAAATTAATTGTTTTAACAAGAAAATGAGTACTAAATTTTGTATTGATTGGTTTTGTAGAGTGATGCATACCATACAACTGGGTGCTACAATTTGTTGTGTTCTGGCTTTGTTCAGACTAATCGTAGGATAGCCATTGGAGCTGCCATATCCCCAACATCTTCCTATAATGGACGCCAATTTGATATCAGCATCCTAATTTGGAAGGTAAATATTACACTTATTGCTGTGATTGATCTTCCTTTTTGGAAGGTAAATCTTCCTTTAATAATTGACTTTTAGAGTTTGTTTTTTTGTTTTATTGTTGTTGTTGTTGTTGTTGTTGTTATTATTTAGAGTTATCAAATTTAGTCCTGGAGTATTGAATTATTTCCAATTGCAATCCACGGTAAGCTTTTCACTATATGAATTGTTAATATTGAGTGTAAAGTCAGGACTTCTATAATAAGAAAATCAGGGTTTTGTTTCCGCCTGTGAGAAACAATTGGCTCAATAGGCATGACTTTTTAATTTTATCCTCAATGTTAACGATTCATACACGGAAAAGCTAATAGTGGATTACAATATGAAATTAATCAATACTTAATGATTAAAACAAATTGGTAGCTTTAAAGGTCAATGACTAAAATTAGAAATGAGTGATAGTCAAAAGACTAAATTTGGAATAAACTCTATCTACTATTTAATAATCGAACAAATTTTTCTTTTTTCATCACTTATTTTTAATATTTTTTAAAATATTTTTAGAATTTGATAATTTATTTTTTTTTTGAGAATAGAATTTGATAATTTATGTTTAATAGAATTTTAATATAGCTTATACATATATAAATTTGATTCACTAATATTATATTAAATAACATAAAAATTTTATATTGTAAATATGTGTTAATTCTCCTTAACTAAACCAAAAAACCTCACACACACAAAGTATCAATTATTATACCATGGATCATGGTCCACCTTACGAGATGGGCCATTGATATAAGGTTCATTATTAATATACTGAAAGTTCATTTTTAATACGTTGAATGTTCATTTTCTCAAAGTTTATTTTTTGATATATTACCAAAATAGAACTTTCGTACATTAAAAATAAATTTTTTTATTCATAATCCACATTGCAATCTAGACTATGGTCCATATGATAATTTGCCCATTATTATAGGTCAAATTATATCATGAATTCTAAGATCCATATTGTAAAATGCGGGCGTCTGAGAAAGGTTAACTTTTAGTATGTATACTACAAGTTCATTATATTTTAATCACCATAAATTTGTTCTTTTCAATTTATTTTTGAGTACTACTGACTCTATGAGAGAGTCACTACATGTCATCTGAACACAAGGCGCTTGATATTTTTAATTTATTGAATTTATTGATTTTGGTGTATTTTAAAGGATCCGAAACATGGACACTGGTGGCTACAATTTGGGTCAAGGGTGTTGGTAGGATATTGGCCATCTTTCTTGTTTACACACCTGAGGGGGGCAGGAAGCATGGTACAATATGGAGGGGAGGTTGTGAACAAGAGGCCCTCAGGCTTTCACACCTCAACACAGATGGGGAGTGGGCATTTTGCAGGAGAGGGTTTTGGGAAGGCTTCTTATTTTAGAAATCTGCAAGTGGTTGATTGGGACAATTCCTTAATTCCATTGTCTAACCTTAAACTCACTGCTGACCATTCCAACTGCTACGACATACGAGGAGGGATCAATCGAGCTTGGGGAAATTACTTCTTTTATGGAGGACCAGGAAGAAATTCAAGATGTCCCTAATTAATTTAAAGGTTTTTTTTTTTTTGAGCAAGTATTGATTTTGGTCCATGAGTATTAACAAAATGATAGCTTTGGTTTACATGTTTAATTACTACTAATTTTTATCCGCGATTATTGTTTTCGTGCCAAAATTGATCATGTCGATCACTCCTAACTAAAATATGCTGAAATGTGTAATTTCTAAGGGTATATTTGTCCATTCATTTATTAACAATGGTTAGTATAGACAAAAATATCCTTATAAATTACTCAATCCGGCATGTTTTAGTCGGATGAGTGACCAGTGTGATCAATTTTGAAAGAAAAATAATAATCGTGGATAAAAATTGGTAGTAATTAAACATGTGGACTAAAACTATCATCTTGCTAATATTCGTAGGATCGAAATTAGTATTTGCTTCTTTTTTTTTTTTTTTGGGTTCCAAGTTTTGGGTGTGAATGAGCTTAGGATATTCTTTGTATTGTCGGATTTTCGCTCTGGCCAGTGATCCATTAATCACGAGCATACAAAATGTAGTTAAATGTGTAAAATTCGTTATTATTATATGAAGAAAACAGTGAATATAATATGATCTTGTAGCTAGGGCTGATTTAATTTGTTAAACTTTTGTTTGGTTCAAAAATATGGAAGGACCAGATTAGCATTGAATTCATTTAGGCCTTATAATAACATTGCTTAGTCATTTTTAACCTATTTAACCACTATTAGATGTTTGACTTCGTCAAATAATCAATATGTGTGGGTGTATGATTAATCATTTTTTTTGTAACAGCTTATTACTAAAAAAAAAAAAAAAAACTAAAACTCAATAAGCTGCTCAAAGCAGCTGTTTCAACAAGCTTTTTGAGAAAATAAATTATTTTTCTCCAAAACACCCCTCAATATTTTTTTAAAAAAACAATGAGACTATTTAGACGGGTTCAACAGTCCCGTCTTCCAGTTCGGTTACTCTCAATCTCTCATTGTCCCTTCACGGTACTATGTAAGGGTGCTTGAGCTCGTCAACGGGGCTTATAAGCGCATTGCCTAGTACCGTGAAGGTAATTAACAATTGAACATGTGATTGCTAATTAGCGTTGATGGGCTTCCTAATCCCCTGAACATATATTATTTTTAAAATATAAATTGTATAATAATAATAATAATAATAATAATAATATTATTATTATTATTATAGATTATAGATTACAATAACATAATACATTCATACCCTTAAAAGTCATTTTGTACGTAATCAACTAACAATTAATTAATTTACCGAATATCCTTTTACAACCAGTTAACGTAATCAGTTAGTCAAACTCGCTAAGTCAATCCGCTAATAGCTATCAGATAAGTTAATCCGCTATATGTTATTAGCTATCATTTTTTAACATACAATATATCGATTTCTTCGTCTCACTACGAAGAATTCAAATCCACGTTATCCTGATCAAAATCAAAAGTGAACTATATATATATTTGTACCACAAAATAATTACTTACAATGTTATTTTATGCAAAAAATAAAAGAAAAAATAAAAAAATTCCAACATCTTAGAAAATTGATGCTTTGACAATTATAACATCCGTAACGGACTACTTAAATAACTGCAATTGTGCATGGTAGCTAGTGTGGTAGCCTCTTAATAGGAGTCACCAAATGCGCCTCCCCTCCCGACCTCTCATATGATGACTTACAAATTTACAATCATACTTATATGTCAGCCACCGACACTTGCCGGCCCGCCCACCTTAGCAATCCTTATACGATAACCCTGATTTATGTATATGTTTCTTGCGTTATAAAATTTTGTACCTTAAAAATATAAATTTTGTACTTAAAATGATTAGTAATTGTGTTTTATGTTATGAATTTTTGTATCTTGTATTATGAAATTTAATTTTGTACTTATAAACACGAATTATGAACTAACTCAGATTTTAAAGATAAGTAAATATATAATATGCATATGTGTCCTGTGTTATGAAATTTTGTATCTTACGAGTACGAATTATGTACCTCGTCTTTTCAATCCAACTGGGTCCATAATGTTATGCTATGTGTCTTGTGTTGTACATAATAGTTTTTTGTATTTTGTGTTATGAAATTATGTACCTTACGAGTATGAATTATGTACCTCGTCTTTTCAATCCAACTGGGTCTATAATGTTATGCTATGTGTCTCGTGTTATAATTTTTTGTATTTTGTGTTATAAAATTTTGTACTTTACGAATATGAATTTTGTACCTTATTATTTCATTTGGGCCTATAATGTTACGTGGACCCTAGTCCTTGGCATAAATTGCCAAACCTTACTGAATCCGAAGATATCATTAACTCATAGTAACAACATTAATTTCCGCAACTGCACTACAATAATGGCATGTTTGGTTCATGAAATTGGTTAGGAATGGAATAGCATTCCTTGGAATGACCTATTCTATTGTTTGTTTTGTTCATTTTATCATGGGAATGACATTCCAAGGAATGAGCTATTACCTTTGCAAAGGGAATAGCTATTCCTTGGGGGGCTTTGGTATTAGCTATTCCCATGCTCTTGGGAATAGCTTTTACATGATAAATATCAAAAATATCCTTTGTACATTATTTAATATTTTTATTTAATAAATATACTGTATTATATAAA
The DNA here is from genome assembly GCF_003576645.1 of Ipomoea triloba. Lineage (NCBI taxonomy): Eukaryota > Viridiplantae > Streptophyta > Magnoliopsida > Solanales > Convolvulaceae > Ipomoea > Ipomoea triloba. The sequence goes on along the minus strand of NC_044923.1, from coordinate 19,251,337 downwards.
TGTATTAATTATAATTTTTACCTATCAATATATATATATATATATATATATATATATATATATATATATAAACACACAAAATAATAATAATAAAAATAAATAATAATAATAATAATAATAATAATAATTATTATTATTATTATTATGCATACATAAACACATGTGTATTCGTTTATATATGAGTTGTCCTTAATTATTATTATTATTATTTTATAAGGGTATTTATGTCTTTAAAGTCTATTCTATTTCCATTCCTTTAACCAACCAAACACTAGAATACAATTCTTAAAGTCTATTCCTTCAACGAACCAAACAATATTATATAATTCATATTCTATTCCTTACCTATTCCATTCCCCGTGGAATAGCATTCCTATTCCCTCCAAATTCATTCCGTGAACTAAACGTGCTGTAAGTGTTTGGGGATGTAAATGCATATGCAGTTGGGGACATTAACGCATCTAATTTTAGTTCTTATTTTTATTTTTATTTATACTTGGGTAATCTCATTTTGTCGGACTAATGTTAAGTCTACATAGCTCCGCCCTTAAAGTCATTACAGAGATAAATAACAAGTCGCACGATCAACTCGTCAATTAGACCTTATTAATTTTCATGAGTGTACAAAGTATCCAATTTACACATTTCAAACTCCTATACGCGTACTGTCACTTTTAATCATAACATCAAGTCAAGCGATGAATCACTATACTAAACCTCTGGGGCCTCATTTATTTTTATTATTAATATATATGGCCTATGATATTGACGACATTATATAGAGTGGAGGCCGGCCAGCAGGTAGGGGTTGATGATATGTCAATATCGTCATATCTCTACGTATTGTCCAATCTGAATAGGAGAATACTAGGAGGACATGTTAAGAATATTTTATCCATTGATTTGATTGCTCCTACGTGCAAAACTTCACTATGCGAATAAACATTGCAAAGGCGCGCATGCTTCCTAACCTTAATTCCAAATTTAAGATAATTTTCCAGTATGTCACATGGTTAATTTTTAATTTTATCACATTTTGACCCATAATATCAATAATATTGTTATATTTTGTTATTTCATAACAGGGTTAATTTTATTTTTGATCCTAAATTTATAAGTAACAATTTACTTTAAATCATTTTTTTAAAAGGAATAAGGGTCAAATAGGCCACTGAACTACACACGAACCTGCAATTTGGCCATTGAACTCAAAAACAATGCAATTGGGTCCTTGAAGTACACAAATCCATGCAAATTAACCCAAAGTGACTTGTTTGACTTGATCTTCCGGTTACCAACTTTAAAAATAATATTTTAAAAATAATTTTAAATAAAATAATTAATTAAAATTAAATTTAAAATTTAAAATTAAAAAAAGGACCCAATTGACTTGTTCCTGTTTTTTTTTAATTTTAATTTTAATCAATTAATTAATTTAATATTATTTTTAAATATTATTTTTAAAGTTGGTAACCAGAAGATCAAGTCAACAAGTCACTTTGGGTTAATTTGCATGAATTTGTGTAGTTTAGGGAGCCAATTGCATTGTTTTTGAGTTCGATGACCTAATTGCAGTTTCGTGTGTAGTTCGGTGGCCTATTTGACCCTTATTCCTTTTTTTTTTATCATAACATTCACTTTTGGTCTTAGTATTATTGTGGCATGACAATTTTTTGTCCTGTATCAACAAAACTGTTTAAATATTGTTAAATACAAGGACAATTCGGTCTTCAATTATGATTTTTTTTCAAAAAAAAAACATAAAAATTATAGCAATTCAACCTACTTTGTATAAAAAAAGATTGAAATGTAATTGTATTTAACGACATTTCAATAATTTTGTTAACGAAGGATTACAAATAGTCAGACCACTAGTCATGTCACAATAATACTAGGACCAAATGTTAATTTATTAATAAAAAATGACTAAAAGTGGACTGTCACCTATATATCTATGACCAAAAATGGAATTAATTTTTTCTTACAATTTTTATTAAATAAACATTAATTTTTGAGACAATTCAGTGTTTTTATAATCTTTCTCTTTTTGTTGAAAAGATTTTCATAATCGATATAATAAACAATAATTTGACAGACTTTTAAAATAAAAATTAGTTTTCTTTTAAAAAATGTTATACTACCATTTATTATGTTACTTATGAACATTTTTTGGGGTAAGAGTAAAAGATTAAAATTGTCAAAGTATCAAGTTTTGTCAGAAATTTAAGTCAATTGGATAAAAATTGTAATAGATGATGAAATGTGGCAATGCCTATAAAGTCATGAGACTAAAAATATAATTTTCAGTTAGCATCAGAGCTCAAATCTATAACCACCAATTTTGGAATGGTAGCAGGAATGTCATCATATTACATGATATATAGTTGGCAAATATGATGTTATTTTGTATAACTAAAATTTATCAATAAACTGACATCTAATTTATCCGCAATTCTTTAAAATAATATTATTTATAAATATTAATCATATAAAATTTTACAAGGAAGATGATTTAGAATTCATTGAGATGAAATATATTTCACCCCGAAAAACTCTTAGCACTCTTAACATTGTGAAATCTTTATTTGCACTCGACTGATCCAATTAAAAGACAAGTGTTTGTCATATTGATTGTTCCATATGAGAGGAGAGTATTCGGGTGCATAAACATTGTATTATCTGAGTATTATTGGCGAACGCCCACAAGTATTATCAGGAAGAATTCAAAGTATTATCACTACAATAAGTGTTGGGCGTCGGCAAGGTTGGCCGAGTTCAGCCCCTGCTCGATTCGAGACGTGGCGCTGTGGCTTACCATGGAGGGATGTGGTTAAATGGTTAATGTCCACCTACCTATCACCAATTGGTTTTAAGTAGGATATGGCAACCAGATAGCCAAAGAACTCTGTGGTTAAGCGTGCTTGACTTCTGGCAGTCACGGGATGGGTGACCCCCTGGGAAGTAAGCATAGTGCAGCGCTGAGATCCATTAATTGGTATCAGAGCCGAGTCCAGTCCCAGGTGGGATCAGGTGGGATGTGGGTGTAGGTCAGGCGGACCGAGTCAGGCATGCTGCATAGCTGGGCAGTCCCAGGTGGGATCAGGTGGGATGTGGGTGTAGGTCAGGCGGACCGAGTCAGGCATGCTGCATAGTTGGGCTGTCCCAGGTGGGATCAGGTGGGATGTGGGCGTGGGCGTAGGTCAGGCGGACCGAGTCAGGCATACTGCATAGCTGGGCTTGGTGAAGGTCAGGCGGACCGAGTCAGGCATGCTGCATAGTTGGGCTTGGTGATCAAAGGTTGATGGAGTCCAGTCCCAGGTGGGATGTGGGCGTAGGTCATGCTGCATAGTTGGGCTTGGTGATCAAAGGTTGATGGAGTCCAGTCCCAGGTGGGATGTGGGCGTAGGTCAGGCGGACCGAGTCAGGCATGCCGAGTTCAGCCCCTGGGAAGTAAGCAAAACACTTAAATCATCCAAATTATAATATCATGACCTCAAATTTTAGTAGATATACAACCGGAGAAATTATTAGAGAACTTACGAGCATCCTCAATAGCTAGCAAGTAGCAATGAGTTTTTTTTTTTTGTGGTTTTTGAGGTGTCAATTAGAAGGGAGAGGAGGGAGGAAAAAAAAAAAGGAAAGCAAAAGAAAAATAAAGGAATATGACAAGAAATAAAAAATAATAATAATAAGAAGCATGTATTTATGCGGGCGCAAATATATTGGTCCACACACGCGGATCACAGTTTTTTTTTCTCCTTTTCTCTTTTCAATTGGACCCCACAAAAGACCTATATTTGCGGTATAAAAAAATCTAAAAACTAGCCTCCCCATTACCGTAAAAACTATAATATTGATTTTTTTCTTTCTCAACAAGACAATAACGGAGCAAAAATTCCTATTGAAAATGCTAGTTTTAATCATAGAATTAAAGAAAATGAATGATACTTAATTAAAATAATTAATTAGTGATAGAGATAATTTTGTAGAAAATATTTTAGTATTAGATATTTATGAAATACTAGTGGTGGTGACATTCATGCGTCTGTTATATAAAGGAAAGACATAACTTATTAAAGAAGTCATAATTAAAGGCTTAAAGCAATCAAGTAATCTTCTGTAAGCATTCAAGAGCACACATTGTATATTACCCTATTACATTGTACTATCTGTTTATAGATACTTTCTCAACCTGTTGAAGCACAAAGAGTCAGTACTGCCTCCATTGAGATTCGATCTCATGACCTCCAATATAGGAGAGTCACTACATGTCATCTGAGCACAAGGTGCTTGGCAAAAATTTACCTTGTACCGTTCATCTTGTAAACGCCATATATAGAGTCGCCATAGAGGCTGATGGATTTAATTAACCCGAGTAGACCAAATCAATAAACCCGATAAGTACGTAAAAGATAATGTAAATGAATAGGAAAAATAGGCAAAACAAGCGTTGTAGGGTCACAGAGACCAAGTATTGTATTAAATCGTAGTTGCAAAGCTATTACAAAGACAAAGTAATGCTATTACAAAGTAGATTAGGACAAAAATGGATATGAATATGACGTCTTAATGAGACAATCATCCTAATATTTATACAAATAAACGTCCTAACTGCCCCCCATAAAAGGGGGACTTGGTTGCAACAAACTTTGACCACGCCTGACTGAGCACCCCCTGGCACCCGTAGCCGAGCACACCCTAGGCACCCCAGCCGAGCACCCCCTCGGCATCCCAGCCGAGCACACCCCCTGGCACCCCTAGCCGAGCACCCTTGGCACTCCCTAGCTGAGCACCCCATCCGAGGCGCTGGTCCACAGCCTTGGCCGAGGCATGGGGCTTGGGCCGAGGCCCAAGCATGGGCTCGGCCTAGGGCACCTTGGTTGAGCACGAGGCTCTATCTTGGGGCCCTAGGTTCATCCACGTCACTCTTGATCCACACTTCCGGGTCGATTTTCTCCGGTCCAATCCCTAATATATCCATTAGAGGCATTGGGTTGATTGGTAATTAGCAAATAGCAGATGGATGGACTAATGACAAGTAATGAATATAATTGTATTAGTTAATAGTTTTTAGTCCCTAACTAATTAATGTATAAAATATAAAATAACTTATAAAGATGTTAATATACTATTAAATAAAATATAATGCTCAAATATATCATTAAATTAGGTAAAATAGTGTAAATGAATCATCGAACTAAATAGAGGCCTTTAAAACCATAGAAAATCTACAATGGTCCCACCGGTCAAGTCTTAGCAATCTTTATGTGCGCACATGGATTCAATCTTCCATTATCATTGAGCCTCTTTCTCATACATGTTAAGTGGCGAACCAACTACGCTAAGTCTCGAGGGTCAAACTTTTTTATTACTTTAATTTGAATTGATTGCTTTTGCGGAGGTCTAATTGTACATGATATAAGTTAAATCACTTAAATGTAAGAGGAAAAAATGTTTTGTGATCATATTTTTATTTTTACCTCTATAAAATAAACGACAACAACAATGAATGCTATGAACATATATAGTAATAATAGAGGTAGTGCTGAACAGTTTTAAATTTGTTTCTCAAATACAATGATGGTCCAAGTTTAATTTGAAAATCACATATATTAATTACAGTCCACGACTTTAAAAAGTATCAATTTAATATCTTAATTATGTAATTTTTTTCAATTTCGATCACTCCGGTCAAATTATCGACTAAAAATAGTTAAAAAGACAAATTTACTCTCAAATTTTAAAAATACTAAAGATTTTAATTTTTTTCCAGCATTTATGAAGCTTCACGCACAAGATAGCATAAAGAGAGCTCGTAGAAGAAGAAGAAGTTGAAGATGAAAAATGATCTTTATCGTCTTTATTAGCCACGGCCGTCGAAAAGTTTGTCTTCGCATTTTGACCGTTCATCAAGATAGCTCATTCGTCAAAGGCTCTGGCCGCCTCCTTCATCGTCTCAAATGTCCCCAACCAAACCTTCATCTTCCTATACACGCATATTTGTGGATCTCACCGCTGCATTATGCTTACTTTTTAAGGGGTAACCCATCCTGTGACTGCTGAGTCAAGCACGCTTAACTACAGACTTCTTTTGGCTATCTGGTTGACATATCATACTTAAAACCAATTGGTGATAAATAATCACAGGCTCAAAATATAATAATAATATGAAAATGACATAAAACAAGAGTCATTCTTTTTTTGGTCCTACTGTTATTGGGGCATTGCCACCGCATCACTTTACACGTTTATCAGACGCAAATTGTCCTATATTTATGATCAGTTTTGTACTAGTGAAGGAGGTTCTCGGAACCACTCTGATACCAAGTGAAATTTAGCGTATGTAGTAACTCAATACAAAGTTAAGTGCTAAGAACCAAATTGTAACGATGCGTGATAGACTTATTTGACGCAGTCGATGAACTAGTTCAAAACGTGGTGTAGGGAGATTTTAACATGCAATGATAAAATCAAGAAGAGAGTTTGCACGCACAAGAACGCAACATGTTTGGTAACCCAGTTTGGAATAGTCATTCCTACATCTGGAGGCACCACAATATGGTTAGCCCAACTCTTCATTCATAAATCAATTGAACGATATTACCAAACAATCAATAAGGAGCGAACACTTCAAACTTCCAGTGCTGATCCTCAGCCTTCGTATAGTGTTTTTCTTGAAGAGATGGTGCAAAATTTTTCAATCTTACAAGTCGAGGCTCCCCCTCAACTACTGCTCTCCCGAATTCCTACTGTGGTTGACGGCTCGAAATCGTCAAGCATTAAGTCAACTTGAATTGAGTCAGATTCATCAAGTTACTTTATTTAATCTAAAAAATATTCCCTTGAAAGAATATTGGATATGCATAGTAATATCTTGAAAAAAATCAATCATATCTGCATGACTGCATGTAGACGGAGGGCATTTATAAGAATCCTTCTGGATTATGCGCTAACTATATATATAACTGTCTTGAACTTCATCTTGAACTAGTCTTCCTATCTGGTTCACACTTGATTTTCGGTGTTTGTCTTCAGATACTGAACTAAGTCTATTATATAGTACAGACTCATCAATATAATACAAATACAATTTTTATAGAATGGTCTTGTGAACTAGATCTTGAACTACTGCATTGTTCCATAAATCAAAACAACTAGGAGGAGTGAAAAAATACTTTGATTGTAAAAATCCTTTTTCTCAATGCACTTTATTAACAATGAGTAATTAATAAATATTAAAGAAATATTATACTTAATACAATTTAGATATATCGTAAAGTTGTAAATAATTTCAGGTACGAAGCATTTTCCTTAAAAAAACTAGTAGCACGTATTCTTAATTCTTTTCCTCTTTGAATATTCCATCTTGAAAGTGGCTCAAGTTACAAACTTGTACAAAATTCCAAAAAAAAAAAAATCGAAAAGAAATAAAAAGAAGAGAATGGAGTTTTTATCAAGAGGTTTTAGATTGTCTTCTTTCTCACTGATTTTGTTCCTTACCTAAAATTTATCTAATCTAATCTCTGGGTTTCTAGGTGAAGCAAACATATTATTATTTATGCTCATAGGTATCAACGGTTTTGGATAATGAATTTTTTTTTGAAAACTTGGATAATGAATTTAATTTGAGAGACTATTCCTTTTCATATTGATGAGTTGGAAGATTGATGTTTCATTTTGTTCCCAATAAAGTTTGTTTTGAAACTTGGCTGCATGTTGAGGGTGAAAATGAAGAAATGGTGGATAACATGTCTGCAACTTGCTGAGCTTTTCGTGAGTTCTATGGTTCATTTGGGATATGGTTTCTACATATTCAGCACAGCTGTGGCTGGTGACCTCTCTCAGATCTTGACCGATTATTTTGTCCTTGGGAAAACTGGGCTTAGAGTAGAGGATTCAAAGGGCACAACCAGCGCTATCAATCTGCCTCCCATTGTGTTGGTTCATGGAATCTTTGGTTTCGGAAAAGGGGTATGTGATTTCCAGGCCATTTTTGTTCTTTTCAAATGAAAGATACCTTAGCTTCCATCTCAATTAAAAGTTTAATATTGATAGAGATAGTGTAAATGGCCCAAGAATAGAGACCTGAGTCCAGAAGCACATAGCTTAGACAAAGAGCAAAGACCCACAAGACCGGCCTCTGAAGCTGGCCCCGGGCCACTACCCATCCATGCCTCGGAGCCCGTCTCTGAGCCTGGAGTGTTGGGCCTTGACTTAGCTACACAGCTCACTGTGTGGGTCTCCACTTAGTCTTGTGGCCCACTATGATTCCAAGGGAGTTTGTTCGGTCATTTATAAATATTTGCATTGTCTAGATGTTACAGGTCATGTTCAATCTTACTACAATATATTCTTGTAGCACATTCAAGCATTAATCCATGATTATTGCCACATTTATATTGTCTTCATTATTATTTTACCCTTTATAATCTATGCGAACTTAGTTGATCTGTACATAATTATATACCCGAGTCAATTAGTTCCATCAAATATATTGAGATTGCACATTTATAATTCAAGCTTTTTTTTGGTTCTGGGATTTGTCATGTGTTGTAGAGAATGGGAGGGCTATCTTATTTTGGTGGAGCTGAGAAGAAGGATGGTAGCATCCTTGTGCCTGATTTGGGGTCATTGACTAGTATTTATGATAGGTGGGTGTTTGAGGCTCAAGAGTGGCTTTTATCTATCAATTGTTTCATTTTGAGGATGTTTTTTAGTTGTAGTTTCTGCAATGTTTGATGGATTTTAGGCTGCAGGGCTCGTGAACTGTTCTACTATTTGAAAGGAGGTCAGGTTGATTATGGGGAAGAACACAGCAAGGCTTGCGGGCATGCACAATTTGGAAGAATTTATGAAAAAGGTTTGAACTTTTAATTTGCTAGTCATCTTGTTAGGATCAAACACTTGTAATTATGTCAAAAAATATAACTCATAGCTTCGAAAGGTAGGGGGCCTTTAGAGCATCTACATTAGTTGTGATTTTTGAAAAGTTTTTGCAGGTATGATATGATTAGAAAAGAGAATATGGGAGAAGAGGAAAAAATGAAAAATACAAAACAAAACTATCAGCAAGAAAAAAAACTTTAAAAAATGAGATTTACGCGCTAAAGGTTGCATGTAGTACACGCGCCCTTTGGGCACCCAAGAGGGCACCCAATTTGCGCTCAACGCAAACAAACCACAAGTTTTTAAATTATTTCTCTGTCCTCTTGGCCCCACAAAAAACCAATTCTATGCAAATTCATTTTCTCATCTCTCCTCCAAATCACCCTCCCTCACCTCCATGTCATTCAAAAAACTATTGATATTGATGCTTTTAGACCTTTGCCCAACAATCTTCTAACCACCTGGTGCTAGGTATTGACCTTCACTGGCCTCCGCCTAACAATTTTTCTAGCACCTACTACCTTTTGGATCATGTGTTTATTACTAAGTCAAAAATTATAACTCGTAGCGGAAACGCAATTTTATTTCTTTATACAGCCAACCAAATTTTTAAGAGGTATAGTGCTGGACCAGGAATTGGCCCTTCTGGCTTGGCTGTTGGCCTCCCCCTAACAATTGCCCTAGCACTTACCAGCCTTAACTGCACAGTTTTTACCGAATCAAACGCTTACCACTACACCAAAAACTATAGCTTGCAACTTTTATTTCTTTATACCCTAGACACATTTTTGAGAGGAGCCTCCAACCAACAATCTTTTAGGCACCTGGTGTTGAACTTGACCCTTCACCGACCTTCACCTAACAATCCCCTAGCTACTTAATACTGGATTAGAGCCTACCCGCCTCCGCCCAACAGATCCGATATTACATCAATTTAATTTACACACATTAATTGCAGGGCATTACACTGAGTGGGATGAGGATCACCCTATTCCCTTCGTCGGCCATTCGGCTGGAGCACAGGTAGTCCGAGTTTTGCAGCAAATGCTTGCTGAAAAGGTCTGTCTGCATATATATAATCAGTTCATGATTAATGAGGTTTAGCACAACTGTCTCATCATGGTCAAAACTGAGAAAGTAATCTAATTGTTGTAGGCATTCAAGGGTTATGAAAACACGTCTGAGGATTGGGTCTCAAGTTTAACTTCTTTGTCTGGAGCACTCAATGGGACCACAAGAGCTTACCTAGATGGAATTCAGTAAGTTTGCAAGTGATTTTATTAATAATTCTGCATTAAATCATGTTAACAAGAGGTATGGTTTCGGGAATTAAATAACAGTCAATTGTTTTCATGGACCGGAATTCATCTTGCGTTATGAATCTTAGTACAAAAGTTATGTGTCTGTAATTGTTTGGGGAATTAAATAACAGTCAATTGTTATATCATGGGCTAGAATTCATTTGTGAACTTTGGTTAAAAAATTATGTGTTTGCAGATAACATATTATGTCTCTATAAATAGATTGAAGACACATAATATGTTAATTAACTGCATATTATGTACATGCACTTAACACATTATATGTATGTAGTTAACATATATGTTACTTCAATTTATTTGCAAACACATAATCTGTTAATTGGTAGACACATAATCGGAACTAAGATAAACATTTTAGTCCCTCAATTGTTTCCCAATTATTAATGTAGTCCCTAATTTTCAATTTCAACCAATTTGATTTTCGAATTGTTTAAAATTTCGTCAATTAAACCCCTTCCAGGGACCAAATTGACGAAATTTTAAAAGCGCACTGTTTCGGTCCCTGAAAGGGTTTAATTGACGAAATTGTAAACAAATCGATGATCAAATTTGTTGAAATTGAAAATTAGAGACTACATTGATAGTTGAAAAATAATTGAAAGACCAAAAATGATGAATAACTCATTTGAATATCATTTTGGACCAAGTGCACAATGAACCTGGTCCATAGTATAATTTGCTAATAAAAGTAGAATTGGCTGCCCAAACAAGTTACTGTGCATTACAGGCCTGAAGATGGGAGGTCCTTGAAGCCCATCTCTCTACTTCAGATTTGCCGCATTGGAGTCATAATTTATGATTGGTTAGACATTCCCTGGCTAAAGGCCTACTACAACTTTGGGTTTGATCATTTCAACATCTCTTGGAAGAAAATTGGCGTTAGAGGTCTTCTTGATTGTCTCTTGGACAATGCTGGTCCCTTTGCTTCTGGAGATTGGATTCTCCCAGACCTTACAATCCAAGGCTCTGTCAAATTGAACACCCACTTGTCTACATTCCCAAATACATACTACTTCAGTTACGCCACAAATTGCACTAGGAAAATCATTGACGTTACGATTCCTTCTTCTTTACTTGGAATACATCCCTTGCTATTTATTAGAGTCCTACAAATGACCCAATGGCAACATCCTTCTCATGTTCCTCTCCCTTGCAAAGGTTACAGGTATGCATTTCTTTAAACTTAGTCTCACTATTAGTTTAAACACTTTTAATTTTTAAATGAAAAATGCTGTTTTAACTCGAATGCTACAAATGCAGGGACGAAGACTGGTGGGACAACGATGGAGCGTTGAACACGATATCCATGACCCGTCCTTTTTTACCAGTCGAGCATCTAAGTCAGTCTGTCGCAGAAGGTTCTGAATGCCAACATCTGCAACCAGGCATCTGGTATGTAAATAGTATGGCAAAATCTCCTGATTCGTGAGACGGGTCAGGTTTTTTCACAAGTATTAAAATTTTAGTCATAAGTAACAATTAATTAATTTATTCATGACTAGCATTACATTTTTTCTCATAAATAATTATTTAACCCCTAAATATTACATTTTTATTTAAAATATTACATTTTTCTTCAAAAATATTGCACTTTCCATTATAAATAACAAACAACATATTCTTGATTAGCATGGAGTGTTACATATTTCAAGATAAGTATTACATTTCTATCATCACCCGACATGTCTCATGGATAAGGATCCTCACAAGAGACTCACTCAAATAGTATTTATCCATTTTGTTGAGATCTTTTCTCATGTGTTCTGATCTGGTACAAAGATGACTGACTATTCAGCATTCTGAACCGGCAAATTAAGTTCTTGGCTGATTTGTTTTTTGTATGGATCTAGGTACTATAAGATCGTGGAAGGTGATCATATTATTTTCATTCTCAACCAGGAGAGAGCTGGATTGCAATTTGATTTGATATATGACAACATTATTGAGCGCTGTCGGAAACATGTTTTTAGGAGGATCCCAATTGTTGAGTACGTCTCATATAAGGAATAGGAGCATAGTTGAATTGGTCAAACTTGTGGTATAATGATGTTTTTGTACACATACATGTCTAGAGATGTCTATAAATACGTTGTTTGCATCTCAGGATGTTTTATCACCATCGCAATTAATAAAAGAATGGTTTTGAAGGGTAAGACTTTTTGTGTTGGTGATGTGCTACGACAGGCTGTTTATTTTTGTGATTTATGGTATTCGACTTACTCCTGGAACACTCCTGTTGTGGATGATAATTCGAGAGTTACTAGCTGGGCTCCTCCTCCGATTCATAGCTTCAAATGCAACATCGATGATGCTGTTTTTGAGGATGGTGCCAGGTTGGGCGCGATTGTAAGGGACTACACAGGGAAATTTATCTCAGCATATAGTGCTAGTCTTGGTTGTGGTCGTGACCCATACTTGGCTGAAGCTATGGTGGTCAAGGAAGCGTTGTAGTGGCTCAAGTTCAATGGTTTTAACAATTTTATTTTAGAGTCAGACAGTTTAAATTTTTGTCTAGTTTTAATTTTAGTTTACCAGACTTTTCTTATGTGGGTTTAATAGTTAAGCAATGTCGTTGTATTGCTAATGACATTGGGAACGTGTCTATTCACTGATAAGCACTAAGAATAGCACTTAAAAGGGGTCTTAATTAGATTAAAAGTGCATCGTTTGACATCCGATTACAACAATTGCATGCATTTTAGCTCAGATGTGATCAAAATCTTCTAACATCATTTCTAGGAGGAGTTTTGAGGTATTTTACAGGTTGGAGAGAGATTTGAGGCTAAAATAGAGCAAAAGACAAACAAGCCGCAATGTAGTATCGTCCCACGCAGCCTCACACGCGTGTGGCTGGGCGTGAGTATCGTCCCACGCAGCCTCACACGCGTGTGGCTGGGCGTGGAATAATTCCAGTAAGCCCCCACACCCACCACCACGCGTGGAAGCAAGCGTGGTTAAGCCCCCACACCCACCACCACGCGTGGAAGCAAGCGTGGTGGGGCCAAGGGCCATTTTGGGAAATTTGTTCCCTTTTTGTCACCTATATAAATCCTTTTTGCCCTAAACCTAAGACAACTAGAATAGATCAGAAAATTCATAGAATAGGGTAGAATAGATCTAGAGGGTTTTCTCCCCTCTTGGGGGAAAATTCCTTTCGCTCATAATTTAGATTAGATCCAAGGGCAAGATTGAAGATTGGGATTTCAAGATCAAGATTGTAAAGATCCCCTTTCTACGGGTGGTAACCATTCTCTTCAATTTCTAATTCAATACTTGTTTCTTTGAATTCTCCTTTCTTTTTCTTGTTTCTTTAGTATGATAGAGTAGAATAGATAGGGGATTGGTAGCCCCATGGTAGATCTATGTGGATGTTTAATATTATTTCTTGAATTGTGAGTTGCTTGGTTGTTAGATGATGAACTTGTGTGGTTGATGTTCTTCAAGCTTTGTACCTTGTGTGGCCACATTAGGTAACTAACCCAAAGGAAGTGAGTGTGTGCGCGATAGCGGCCACTCACGAGTCTAACTCACCCACATCTCTGCTCTTAGTCCGAAAGGACAAGATCCGAGAGGAGTGGTAGACAAAGTGTTCGATGCAATGCCCCAACCGAATGAGGATGTGTGAGTCCAAAGTGTGATGCCACTTGGTAAAGTGCCACGGACTCCCTCGTCTATTCCACATCTCGTGCTCACAAAACCATCCAAAGATAGACCACATAGAAAAGCCTAAAGCCGCAATCTCCAATCGTTATACCCTGCACCACGGTGCACATAGCAATATGCACCACGTACGTAAAACGACGTCGTTTCAGTGTTAGTAGACGCGAACGCGAATGACTCAGGAAATTCATTATCTATAATACACATAATCATTATCTATAATACACAGAACGTTTGCCTAGAATACACAGAATGTTTGCCCAGAATACACAGAATATTGACACAAAATACACAGATGTTAGTGGACGCGAATGACTCCAGGGAATTCATTATCTATAATACACATAATCATTATATAGAATACACAGAAGGTTTGCCTAGAATACACAGAATGTTTGCCCATAATACACAGAATATTGATGCCCATAATACATAGAACTCATCCTTCTAACATTCGAATGCACAAACACATCACAACTTGTGTTAATAATATGAATACACATAATATTTACACAAAATACACAGAACTCATCCTCCTAAACATTCGAATGCACAAACACATCACAACATGTGTTACTAACATGAAATCACATGTGTTACTAACATGAATACACATAACGGTTGCCTATAATACACAGAACGGTTGCCTAGAATACACAGAATGATTGCCTGGAATACACAGAATATTAACATAAATACAGAGACCGGCCGAAACGGGAAACGTGATTTCCAAAAAAAATGGACGATTAGTCTACAATACTTAAAACGACGTCGTTTAGGTACGTGGTGCACATTGCTATGTGCACCACGGTGCACATTGCTATGTGCACCACGGTGCACAGTATAATTTGCCCCCAATCTCCACTTTACTTTTCTTTTATTTATTTTACACTACCACTATCAACCTTTCCCCCTCTTACAAATGAATCCAACCTTAGCAAGCCCCGCAACTCTTTTCCTTCAACCTCTTAGATTCCAACACACCTATTCGGTTCCCATTCGCTATCCTTGAGAGACACGACACTCGGGGAGTCTCGACTCTTCGTTTTACCACCTTCAAATTCACTCACCACATATACACCAACATCAAAATGGCGCCGTTGCCGGGGATGGCAAATGGTTTCGAATTGTGTTGATATCTTAGAAGTAGAATTTAAAGAGTTCTCGAATTGCTTTCTTTTTGTTTGTTTTATTTTCTTGTTTTTGTTACTTGTTTGAGAAGTGAGCTATTTGTTATTATATATCTTGTGCTCACTTGCAACTACTTTTAGTTGCAAAATATTTGTTGTTGGCTAAGCTTTATGCAGGAAATTTTCTTTATCAAACCACTTGAAGCTTGCCAATTAGTGCTAAAATGAATCCCCATGGTTACCCACATCATGGAGGACAATCCTATGCAAATCTTCAACCCCTACCATATTCACATTACCCCCATTCCAACTATACTTACCCTCCACCCATCTACCACTATCCACCTCCATACCATTACCCAATCCCACAAACATATCATTTACCACATCCATATCACTATCCAATCCATACACACAATCATCACCCATACCCATTTGAAACACCACCTCCACCTTTCCAAGAAAATTACCCTTCACAATCACCATATTTTCAAGAAATTGACTCATTAAGCTCCAAAGAAATATCCCAAAGCATAGAGAGTAAGCTTGCACAAATGATGAGAACAATCGACCCAAGCTATACTCCCGAGTCAAATTCATTCCCTACTTCCCACCTAAACACCTACTACCCACCCCCATCACAAATTCATCTAGAAAACGATACTACCTATTCCTTTGAAACACCACCCTCTTTCCCATATAATACCCATACAAATCCTTGTGATTATATCCCACCGGCCTCGAACGAAATTGAAATTCTAAAAGCAAAAATAGAAGCATTTGCGAAGATGGCCAAGGAGGATACGGCTAAACTAAAGGCCGAAATCAAGAGCGAACTAAAGGACTATCTCGCTACCCTCCGGGAGGAAGGACTTCCATTAGAAGAGGTTGAAACGAAGATGCTATCCATGATGGAGGAGCTCATGAAAATGAATGGGTCTCGAGCTAACTCCACCATCATAGATGACATCCCCACTTTGGAAGCCCATCCAAGGATTGTACAAGAGGATAAAAAAGCGCAAAATGCTAGCGAAGAGGTGGATGTTGAAGAAAAGAAGGATTGTTATGCCCCGGTGCTTGAAGAAGTTCCAATTTTCGAATTGAAAGATCAAAAGGAGGTAGAGATGGAGAGTGAGGATGATGACATTGAGCTAGTGTGGGAAGATGAAGAGCCAAAACATGGTAAAATTCCTAATCTTTCTTGCGCTAAAATTCTTGAAAATCCTTGTGCTCTTTTTGAAAACACCCTTGACACTTGTGTGAATGACCCCCTTTGCATTAATATTTCCATTACATGTGATTATGATTGCTTTAAATTTTGGGAGGATGATTCCATGGAAAATTTTGATATATTGATTAATGATTATAAGGATTCTATTTTGTTTAAATATGAATATGATTGCTTTAACTTTTTAGAAGAGAAATCCTTTGTCTTGGGTGAAAGTGAGTTGGTGAGTGAAGGGGATGATGCTTCATTTTATTCGTGTGAGAGTGTGAGTGATTATTCCAATCAGATAGAGTGGAGTGATGAAGAGAATGAGTGTAAGGAAGAGATGGTGGGAAATAATAGGTCTTTCACGTTTGATCTTATGGAAAAGGATGAGTGGAGAGAGTTGACCACACTCGAAATTGAGGAAGGGTGTGAGGAGATATGGTTTGAAACAAATGAAAAAATATTTAGGGGGAGAAGAGAGGAAAAAGATAAGGAAGTAGTCACCATCCTAGAAGAGCTAAGGAGGGTGTTTGAGTCTAGAATTCTTCCAACCATGAATTTTATCCTTCCTTTATCTTTGTGGGAATTCAAGGATGTTACCCACCTTTGGACATTCCTTGAAGCTAAAGTTCACGGGACGCTTGGTAAGGTCCCAAAATCTGTGTGCCTTGAAGGATAGGCCACATTACGTCTGGCCAGGAGACGTAAAACCATGGCGCACTTGGGAGGCAGTCCCAATGTTATCTTACTTTTCTTTAAAGCTTTTCTTGTTATCTATAATATGTTTTCCTTTAGCTTTATTTCAATAATGTTTCTATAACCTCGGTTAAGCTAACAAGTACAGATCATACACCCGAGAGTTATAAGTTGCCCGCAATCAATCGACAAACATCATCACTAGCAAAGGAAGGAAGGGAAACCAAGGTAAGCTTTTGCACAGCACGCCTTCCACGCCACCACCACGCGTGTGGCTAGGCGTGGAAAATTTCCAGAGAGGTGCCACGCCGCTCACACGTGTGTGAGCAGGCGTGGGAATAAACCAGAGAGCTCCCACGCCCACCACCATGCGTGGTAGCGTGCATGGACGGGCACCAGACTTTTCGCGCGAAGTGGTTTAAAACCCTTTCCTTGCTTCATTTCTTCCCGACCACGAGCAAAAACTCTCCCAAGCTCAAAATATACATCTTCTAAGCATTTCCTTCCAAGTTTCTCAACTTTCTTAAGGATCTTAAGTCATTTCCAAGGTAAGAACATACTCTTCTTTTGATATTTACTTCTTTAATGAGGAACTTGTTCTATTTTGATGGATATCTCCATGGGTTTTTCTTGTGTGACATTTTTCTTGAGATACATTGTTATGGGATGACTTGATAGACTTGTATTGAGCCTACATTGCTTCTATACACTAGAAATTCCATGTTTTAACATCTCCTTGTGACTAGATCTTGAAATTGCTTGATTTGGGTATTCTCTTGTCATGATGAGATCCTTGTCGATATAGTGAGCATGGTGGGCAAAGTTTGCAACTTTCCTACTCTATAGGCACTACATTGCTATATCCCACTAGTTATTCGGTCCAATTTTAACTTTCATGTTGCTTCCATTTTTCAACCTTGAGCTAGTCTAGAGGAAGAAGATGAAGTTGACCATATGTTGACCTTTTGACTATGAAATGAGTATGGAATAGAATGAGCTAGTTCTTGCATGTATAGGATAGAATTGTTGATGGATATTAAAAGGATGATTGCATGCAATGAATTCTTATGATTTTTTTTCTTTAAGATGTGCAATATTGTTCATAATCAATGTTTAAATTGGCAATTGTTTTTCCTTGTGTTGCTTTGATTGCCCATGTTATAGGAAAAATGTCTTCGCCACATGACCTTGCACAACAAATTGCTCAAAGGCTCCAAAGAGGGAAAGCCCCAGCAGAAGAAAACAGTGCGAGGAGTGCTAACACTCGCTATATTGAAGTACCCACTGGAACTCAAATCTTATTGATGACAGCAACCATGCGAGGTCGGTACAGACAGCTGTTGAATTTCCCTATTGTGCAATGGAGATACGTCGACTTGACAGTATTGGAGGATTATGAATGCAAGTATGGACTGGAAAGGTTAATCGCAGAGCCTTATTGGAACAACTTGTTGGGCTGGAGACAGGACACTTTCATTCCCCTAGTCCACGAGTTTATTGCAAGCTCAAGTGTTGAAGGAGTGGCTGGAGATCTCTACAGGCCAACCATTAAGTTTTGACTCTTCAACCAGGATTATCACATATCGGCCAACCGTTTGGGTGTTCTCCTAGGATTCTACGATGAGGAAGACCAGTCAAAGCACTGGTACCGAAGATTAAGGCATGACTTTGGAGATAGGGACATCCCGAGAAAGTATTGGTCGATGATCGCGAGACAAGGAGTCGAATGGGTTGGGTCAAGGGTAAGAGTTTCTCAGATCGTAAGAGAAGACTTAAGAGTTTTATGGAAGGTGATTGCTCATTCATGGGAAGGAAGGCCTGAGACCTATGACCGAGTCTCGAAGGCGGAACTGTTCATGCTATGGAGTATGGACACAGGGCACTCGGTGAATATGAGCTCAATTTGTAAGAACTTGCTTGTTACACAACAGTAAGAATCGGCTAGGGCAATCTTTGTAGGCCCTTTGGTGATGAGACTGTGCGTCTCTTTAGGCCATCAAATGAAGATTCATTGGTTTGAACACAGGCTTCAAGGAGAACAGATTTCTCCTTTATCTCCCGAAGATGTCGCAAAGCTCAACTTAAGACAATTGGCGCGAACGAGGGTAGATGATGAGATGGCGGAAGATCATGCTAACACGCCAATGACATCCCAGGGCTCACACCCTCACCAATGTCATTCCTTACCGCATCCTCAAATGAGCTGTACTCGCCTGTGGACTCTTCGATGTATTCTCCACCACCCCGAGAACCTGGACCGTCTGTACCTCCACCACAACCCGAAGAGCAAAATCCCAACTCCGCTAGCTTCAACATCCCGAGCTGGTTCACCCAAGTCACTGATTGGAGATCCCTCCAAAATTTCCAATATCAATTGCACCTAGAGCAAATGTAGAAACTGGACGAGATTTCGAGAGAGATTAAGGAAATCAAGAGAGCATGAAGAAAGGAAGAAACTGAAGAAAGAAAAGAAAAATTTGATGATGATGATGAGTTGTGACTTGATAATTCTGAACAAATGATTGTGGACAATCTCTTTACTTTTGTTTATATTTTTTTTAGCTATATTTCTGTTTATGTTTTATCTTGCACGTTTCGTCTAGCCAAAGACGTTAAACGTGGCGCTTATGGGAGGCAACCCACAAATAAGGAGAACAAGGGACCACTCTAACATCACCAAAGAAAGACCAATCTTGAAAGGTATAATTGTTGGTCCCAAGGAGATGGGGTACAAGTCTAGAGGGGGGGGGGGTGAATAGACTTGTATAAGATTTTGCAAATCTTTTTCGACTTCTCGTGTGTATTGGACTTAGGATGTTTAGGTCCGATACCTCACAAGATGAAGACAAAGTTTTATGTGCAGCGGAAAGGTTATCCCCTTTTAGTTAGCACGAGTTTGAGTTAGTTCGAGAGGTGCGGTTATATGTAGTGCAGTTCAAGAGTTAGATAGCGAGAGATAAAAGCAGAAAGTAAATGCGAGAGAGATTTTTAAGTGGTTCGGCCAACCCGCCTACATCTACTCTTCTTCCAGAAACTCCCTGGAAGGATTGCACTAAAACTTCCCTTTTTAGTACAATATCGAGCGCTTGAGCTTTGATCACGAAGCCCGCCTCAAGCCTCAGGTTTTTCGCCCCGCTTCTTGTTACTCCACCTATCGAGCACTTGAGCTTTGATCACCAAGCCCGCCTCAAGCCTCAGGATCTTCACAAGACAGCTCCCAGGTTACTCCGCCTCTCCTCAGGTTTTTCTCCCCGCTTCCAGTTACTCCACCTCTCGAGCACTTGAGCTTTGATCACCAAGCCCGCCTCAAGCCTCAGGATCTTCACTAGACAGCTGCCAGGTTACTCCGCCTCTTCTTGCTTAATCCAAAGCAAGGACCTTTGGTTGTCACAGTTGAGTGTAACAAGCTCCAATCTGACCAAAAGCTATCGTTGAATCAACTTCGATGTAGAGCAGCTTCGGTCACCTTCTAGATGTATAGCAGTTTAAGCTTTGTAACTCTCTCAAACACTAAGATGTGTTTTTCTCGCTGTTTTGAATATCAGGATGATATTCCAAGTTGAGCACTTGCACTTTTGAATGTTCTAAGCAGACACCTCTTAAGATTTTCGAATGAACCAACCTCTTACGAAACTTCACCCTTTTTTGAATTTGTGTCTTCACGTCCTTTTTATATGAGAGTTAAGGAATAATTCCGTTGGAGGGAAAATTATTCCGTTTGAAATTTGTCTCCCATGCTGTGTATGGGACTTGCATCTTTTCAGCATTTTTCATGGAGTGGTGGTCTTGTAACTTGAACCTTTTGTTTGGTAGTGGATATTCCATAATCCACTTTCTTGAGTCCATGCTCCACTTGCTACTTTTGGTAAAAGTTACTCTTTTTAAATTCCCATTGATCCTCGTTTTAGGGAATAAGACCGACTTTGGATTAGTGCACCTTCTATCCGTTTGTTGTGGAATTCTGATGTGGCATCCACTTCTGGCACCTCCTTAATATTTTATCTCCATGATATTCTTCTTCTCCAAACTTTATTCATGCTTCCTGACCGTCATTCAGCCTTTTGGAGAAATGTCAGTTTATCGAGACCAAGATTGATGTCTCGATTGTTTGATGTCTTGGTCCCCATGTATCGAGAGATCTATCTCTCGAACTCTGCTTATGTCTCGAACTGGGTTGTTGTATCGAGAGATCCTATCTCTCGGACTCTGCTTATGTCTCGAGACTTAGTTGATGTCTCGCAGACCCTTATTCCTCCAGTGTTGTCCCGTGCCTTCTTCTGATCTATCTATAAGATTACAACACGAGACTTTCTAAGATGTTCACACAAGTTTACCTTAAGCTTAAATATTTTCCGAGTTGAGCTCAAGTTACCCGGTTGTATTTTCGCTCTTAGTTTACTTGTCGAACTTACATTGATTCCTATCTTTCGAGACTTAGGGGATTCTAAAATACATTTTGGTATCATCAAAACCTAATACAT
The DNA here is from genome assembly GCF_003576645.1 of Ipomoea triloba. NCBI lineage: Eukaryota > Viridiplantae > Streptophyta > Magnoliopsida > Solanales > Convolvulaceae > Ipomoea > Ipomoea triloba. The sequence goes on along the minus strand of NC_044923.1, from coordinate 19,229,949 downwards.
TATGTTCCTAACAATTTCCCCCTTTTTGATGATGCCAACACTTATACTTACTTGTATGCCTGATTAGCAAGAAAAGATCATTGATTTTATTTTCAGCGCATACGGTAAGTTTAACAAGCGAGCTAATCTGCTAAAGCATGAAGTAAGAACTCACGCAACACCCCAGCAAAAGATATATATATATTAACAAAATGGGAATGTTTTACAAGACTTTAGCAGAAAATATAAAATAGAAGAAGGCAAAAGAGATCAAGAACAGCAGTCAGAGATGATCAAGAAAGAGTTATGGACTACGAGAGCTTACTTCTTGTTTGCTCGAATCTTCTTGCTGATTGCTTCTCGTGTCTTGATGGGGTTTTTTGTGTCTACCAAGCTCAGATAGTCATCTGTGACATGGAAGAATAGGTAGTTTCTGAAAGCCTCCCCAACAAACTCACATTCAATTACTTCATTCTTCCACCAGTAGATACATTCTTCTGGAGACATGTTGCTGTGAAGAGACATTCCAACATACTTTACCAGATTGAAGATCTGATGGACGAGACTTTGCTCGGTGTCTTCTCTATTTCCGAACTTGAAGGCGATCATCTTTTGTTCATCTTTTCTTTCTTTCTCTGTTTGTTGTTCTTGCCTTTTCCTTTTTCTTTCTCTGTCTTCTTCTCTTCGCTTCTCCAATTCTTTTGTGCGCTGAACCCTTAGATCCTCCTTCCTCTTGNTCTATTTTGATGGATATCTCCATGGGTTTTTCTTGTGTGACATTTTTCTTGAGATACATTGTTATGGGATGACTTGATAGACTTGTATTGAGCCTACATTGCTTCTATACACTAGAAATTCCATGTTTTAACATCTCCTTGTGACTAGATCTTGAAATTGCTTGATTTGGGTATTCTCTTGTCATGATGAGATCCTTGTCGATATAGTGAGCATGGTGGGCAAAGTTTGCAACTTTCCTACTCTATAGGCACTACATTGCTATATCCCACTAGTTATTCGGTCCAATTTTAACTTTCATGTTGCTTCCATTTTTCAACCTTGAGCTAGTCTAGAGGAAGAAGATGAAGTTGACCATATGTTGACCTTTTGACTATGAAATGAGTATGGAATAGAATGAGCTAGTTCTTGCATGTATAGGATAGAATTGTTGATGGATATTAAAAGGATGATTGCATGCAATGAATTCTTATGATTTTTTTTCTTTAAGATGTGCAATATTGTTCATAATCAATGTTTAAATTGGCAATTGTTTTTCCTTGTGTTGCTTTGATTGCCCATGTTATAGGAAAAATGTCTTCGCCACATGACCTTGCACAACAAATTGCTCAAAGGCTCCAAAGAGGGAAAGCCCCAGCAGAAGAAAACAGTGCGAGGAGTGCTAACACTCGCTATATTGAAGTACCCACTGGAACTCAAATCTTATTGATGACAGCAACCATGCGAGGTCGGTACAGACAGCTGTTGAATTTCCCTATTGTGCAATGGAGATACGTCGACTTGACAGTATTGGAGGATTATGAATGCAAGTATGGACTGGAAAGGTTAATCGCAGAGCCTTATTGGAACAACTTGTTGGGCTGGAGACAGGACACTTTCATTCCCCTAGTCCACGAGTTTATTGCAAGCTCAAGTGTTGAAGGAGTGGCTGGAGATCTCTACAGGCCAACCATTAAGTTTTGACTCTTCAACCAGGATTATCACATATCGGCCAACCGTTTGGGTGTTCTCCTAGGATTCTACGATGAGGAAGACCAGTCAAAGCACTGGTACCGAAGATTAAGGCATGACTTTGGAGATAGGGACATCCCGAGAAAGTATTGGTCGATGATCGCGAGACAAGGAGTCGAATGGGTTGGGTCAAGGGTAAGAGTTTCTCAGATCGTAAGAGAAGACTTAAGAGTTTTATGGAAGGTGATTGCTCATTCATGGGAAGGAAGGCCTGAGACCTATGACCGAGTCTCGAAGGCGGAACTGTTCATGCTATGGAGTATGGACACAGGGCACTCGGTGAATATGAGCTCAATTTGTAAGAACTTGCTTGTTACACAACAGTAAGAATCGGCTAGGGCAATCTTTGTAGGCCCTTTGGTGATGAGACTGTGCGTCTCTTTAGGCCATCAAATGAAGATTCATTGGTTTGAACACAGGCTTCAAGGAGAACAGATTTCTCCTTTATCTCCCGAAGATGTCGCAAAGCTCAACTTAAGACAATTGGCGCGAACGAGGGTAGATGATGAGATGGCGGAAGATCATGCTAACACGCCAATGACATCCCAGGGCTCACACCCTCACCAATGTCATTCCTTACCGCATCCTCAAATGAGCTGTACTCGCCTGTGGACTCTTCGATGTATTCTCCACCACCCCGAGAACCTGGACCGTCTGTACCTCCACCACAACCCGAAGAGCAAAATCCCAACTCCGCTAGCTTCAACATCCCGAGCTGGTTCACCCAAGTCACTGATTGGAGATCCCTCCAAAATTTCCAATATCAATTGCACCTAGAGCAAATGTAGAAACTGGACGAGATTTCGAGAGAGATTAAGGAAATCAAGAGAGCATGAAGAAAGGAAGAAACTGAAGAAAGAAAAGAAAAATTTGATGATGATGATGAGTTGTGACTTGATAATTCTGAACAAATGATTGTGGACAATCTCTTTACTTTTGTTTATATTTTTTTTAGCTATATTTCTGTTTATGTTTTATCTTGCACGTTTCGTCTAGCCAAAGACGTTAAACGTGGCGCTTATGGGAGGCAACCCACAAATAAGGAGAACAAGGGACCACTCTAACATCACCAAAGAAAGACCAATCTTGAAAGGTATAATTGTTGGTCCCAAGGAGATGGGGTACAAGTCTAGAGGGGGGGGGGGTGAATAGACTTGTATAAGATTTTGCAAATCTTTTTCGACTTCTCGTGTGTATTGGACTTAGGATGTTTAGGTCCGATACCTCACAAGATGAAGACAAAGTTTTATGTGCAGCGGAAAGGTTATCCCCTTTTAGTTAGCACGAGTTTGAGTTAGTTCGAGAGGTGCGGTTATATGTAGTGCAGTTCAAGAGTTAGATAGCGAGAGATAAAAGCAGAAAGTAAATGCGAGAGAGATTTTTAAGTGGTTCGGCCAACCCGCCTACATCTACTCTTCTTCCAGAAACTCCCTGGAAGGATTGCACTAAAACTTCCCTTTTTAGTACAATATCGAGCGCTTGAGCTTTGATCACGAAGCCCGCCTCAAGCCTCAGGTTTTTCGCCCCGCTTCTTGTTACTCCACCTATCGAGCACTTGAGCTTTGATCACCAAGCCCGCCTCAAGCCTCAGGATCTTCACAAGACAGCTCC
>NC_044923.1:19222001-19223926 GCF_003576645.1 Ipomoea triloba | reverse complement strand
AAGGCTCGAAGCTCTGCTCGCATCTCGGCTAATTCAGCCCTCGCACTTGCAGCCTCTGCTCGAGCTACAGCAGCTTCATCTGCAGCTTTCCGTGCTGCATCCTCAGCCCATACTGCCTGTTCGAGAAGTTCTGCATGACGGCCTTGGGATTCACTTGTGCCAGCAGCAGGCATTGCAGCATTGCGGACAACAGCGAGTATCCTCTCGAGCTGAGCCATCTTCCGANCATGCAATGAATTCTTATGATTTTTTTTCTTTAAGATGTGCAATATTGTTCATAATCAATGTTTAAATTGGCAATTGTTTTTCCTTGTGTTGCTTTGATTGCCCATGTTATAGGAAAAATGTCTTCGCCACATGACCTTGCACAACAAATTGCTCAAAGGCTCCAAAGAGGGAAAGCCCCAGCAGAAGAAAACAGTGCGAGGAGTGCTAACACTCGCTATATTGAAGTACCCACTGGAACTCAAATCTTATTGATGACAGCAACCATGCGAGGTCGGTACAGACAGCTGTTGAATTTCCCTATTGTGCAATGGAGATACGTCGACTTGACAGTATTGGAGGATTATGAATGCAAGTATGGACTGGAAAGGTTAATCGCAGAGCCTTATTGGAACAACTTGTTGGGCTGGAGACAGGACACTTTCATTCCCCTAGTCCACGAGTTTATTGCAAGCTCAAGTGTTGAAGGAGTGGCTGGAGATCTCTACAGGCCAACCATTAAGTTTTGACTCTTCAACCAGGATTATCACATATCGGCCAACCGTTTGGGTGTTCTCCTAGGATTCTACGATGAGGAAGACCAGTCAAAGCACTGGTACCGAAGATTAAGGCATGACTTTGGAGATAGGGACATCCCGAGAAAGTATTGGTCGATGATCGCGAGACAAGGAGTCGAATGGGTTGGGTCAAGGGTAAGAGTTTCTCAGATCGTAAGAGAAGACTTAAGAGTTTTATGGAAGGTGATTGCTCATTCATGGGAAGGAAGGCCTGAGACCTATGACCGAGTCTCGAAGGCGGAACTGTTCATGCTATGGAGTATGGACACAGGGCACTCGGTGAATATGAGCTCAATTTGTAAGAACTTGCTTGTTACACAACAGTAAGAATCGGCTAGGGCAATCTTTGTAGGCCCTTTGGTGATGAGACTGTGCGTCTCTTTAGGCCATCAAATGAAGATTCATTGGTTTGAACACAGGCTTCAAGGAGAACAGATTTCTCCTTTATCTCCCGAAGATGTCGCAAAGCTCAACTTAAGACAATTGGCGCGAACGAGGGTAGATGATGAGATGGCGGAAGATCATGCTAACACGCCAATGACATCCCAGGGCTCACACCCTCACCAATGTCATTCCTTACCGCATCCTCAAATGAGCTGTACTCGCCTGTGGACTCTTCGATGTATTCTCCACCACCCCGAGAACCTGGACCGTCTGTACCTCCACCACAACCCGAAGAGCAAAATCCCAACTCCGCTAGCTTCAACATCCCGAGCTGGTTCACCCAAGTCACTGATTGGAGATCCCTCCAAAATTTCCAATATCAATTGCACCTAGAGCAAATGTAGAAACTGGACGAGATTTCGAGAGAGATTAAGGAAATCAAGAGAGCATGAAGAAAGGAAGAAACTGAAGAAAGAAAAGAAAAATTTGATGATGATGATGAGTTGTGACTTGATAATTCTGAACAAATGATTGTGGACAATCTCTTTACTTTTGTTTATATTTTTTTTAGCTATATTTCTGTTTATGTTTTATCTTGCACGTTTCGTCTAGCCAAAGACGTTAAACGTGGCGCTTATGGGAGGCAACCCACAAATAAGGAGAACAAGGGACCACTCTAACATCACCAAAGAAAGACCAATCTTGAAAGGTATAATTGTTGGTCCCAAGGAGATGGGGTACAAGTCTAGAGGGGGGGGG
>NC_044923.1:19216651-19218021 GCF_003576645.1 Ipomoea triloba | reverse complement strand
GCTGGCAGCAGTATGACTGAGCTGGGTGCCACCTCAAGTGCTTCAGAGGTCTCGGATTCACCTCTCAAAGCTGCTACCTGTTCGTCCAGAGCAGAGAAATTTAATTGGGACAAGGGGATTGCGGCTGTTGGTATTGGGTTCTCAGNTCACCTCTCGAAGCTGCTACCTGTTCGTCCAGAGCAGAGAAATTTACTTGGGACAAGGGGATTGCGGCTGTTGGTATTGGGTTCTCAGAATCATCTCGAGCAATCCCAGAGGTCTCTCCTGGACCTCTCGTATCCTCTACTTGATGTCCCAAGGATAATGCAGTGGCGAGCCTGATATCTTCTTGAAATTGAGCTTCTAATTCAGGATCCACTACAGGCTCGGCTTCAGCTTCTTGCGCATCAACAGCTATGCCCTTTCCCTTGTCAGATCTACCAAGATTTCTCCTGGTTACGTGCATCTCATGGGCAAGATTCAGAAGTTCATTGGCTGGGATTGCAGTTAGGTTTAACCAATTTAAAGCAAAGTCCTCCTCAGCCACCATATCTGCTGCTCTCGAAATCAGTTGATCAATCGGACCTGTTCTCCAGTTGATCCATCGAAGCACTCTGGAGAAGTCATCCAAGCTAGACATATTTTCAGTACTTTTGATCCAACTGAGAAGTGATTTCAGCATTCAGCTCATCAGAGTTAGCAGACAGGATTTTTGTTGCCGATGCAACTTCCACTGTTATCTCTCGAACCACCTCTCGTGGTTCCTCAANCAGTTGATCCATCGAAGCACTCTGGAGAAGTCATCCAAGCTAGACATATTTTCAGTACGTTGATCCAACTGAGAAGTGATTTCAGCATTCAGCTCATCAGAGTTAGCAGACAGGATTTCTGTTGCCGATGCAGCTTCCACTGTTATCTCTCGAACCACCTCTCGTGGTTCCTCAACTTCTGTCTGTACTGGATCACTGATCCCAGTACTTTCAATCTCTCGAACCTCCTCTCGAGGCTCGACAACAGACTCNTTTAGCTATATTTCTGTTTATGTTTTATCTTGCACGTTTCGTCTAGCCAAAGACGTTAAACGTGGCGCTTATGGGAGGCAACCCACAAATAAGGAGAACAAGGGACCACTCTAACATCACCAAAGAAAGACCAATCTTGAAAGGTATAATTGTTGGTCCCAAGGAGATGGGGTACAAGTCTAGAGGGGGGGGGGGTGAATAGACTTGTATAAGATTTTGCAAATCTTTTTCGACTTCTCGTGTGTATTGGACTTAGGATGTTTAGGTCCGATACCTCACAAGATGAAGACAAAGTTTTATGCGCAGCGGAAAGGTTATCCCCTTTTAGTTAGCACGAGTTTGAGTTAGTTCGAGAGGTGCGGTTATATG
>NC_044923.1:19210291-19212897 GCF_003576645.1 Ipomoea triloba | reverse complement strand
TTCTCAGAATCATCTCGAGCAATCCCAGAGGTCTCTCCTGGACCTCTCGTATCCTCTACTTGATGTCCCAAGGATAATGCAGTGGCGAGCCTGATATCTTCTTGAAATTGAGCTTCTAATTCAGGATCCACTACAGGCTCGGCTTCAGCTTCTTGCGCATCAACAGCTATGCCCTTTCCCTTGTCAGATCTACCAAGATTTCTCCTGGTTACGTGCATCTCATGGGCAAGATTCAGAAGTTCATTGGCTGGGATTGCAGTTAGGTTTAACCAATTTAAAGCAAAGTCCTCCTCAGCCACCATATCTGCTGCTCTCGAAATCAGTTGATCAATCGGACCTGTTCTCCAGTTGATCCATCGAAGCACTCTGGAGAAGTCATCCAAGCTAGACATATTTTCAGTACTTTTGATCCAACTGAGAAGTGATTTCAGCATTCAGCTCATCAGAGTTAGCAGACAGGATTTTTGTTGCCGATGCAACTTCCACTGTTATCTCTCGAACCACCTCTCGTGGTTCCTCAACTTCTGTCTGTACTGGATCACTGATCCCAGTACTTTCAATCTCTCGAACCTCCTCTCGAGGCTCGACAACAGACTCATCAGCACAGCCAGCACCATCATCATTCAGAGCAACAAACATTTCGTCTGAGATGGATCGGATATGGGGCACTCTCTCAACCTCAGCGGCCAGTGTAGCATGAGGTTNCGCAGCGGAAAGGTTATCCCCTTTTAGTTAGCACGAGTTTGAGTTAGTTCGAGAGGTGCGGTTATATGTAGTGCAGTTCAAGAGTTAGATAGCGAGAGATAAAANGATAGGGGGCACTCTCTCAACCTCAGCGGCCAGTGTAGCATGAGGTTCCCCCTGGGCCTGTACCCTGTCTTCGAATGGTACTTGGATAGCTGAGGGTGTTACCTCTCGAATCTGAGTGATGGCGATGGTTTTGACTTTCTTAGCCCTTTTTGGCAAGGCAACCCTCTTGACCAGGGTATCCAGAGGCTCATCATCAGATTCCTTCTCCTTGGCTGGGGCTTTCCTTTTGCCCCTTCCCTTAGGCTTCGAGGGAGAAGGTGCACCCTTAACACCTTTAGCCTTTGGAGCTTGAGATTTCGTCCTACCCATATAGGTATTCCGATGAATCTCTCGCCCTTCCCTCAGTTATAAGCCCTTTAAACTTAGAAGATATTGAACAACAAAACCGAAACCAACCTTTTTACTGATCGTCAGGTTGGTGTTGGAGGCTGAGCTTTGCACCTGCTGTTGAAGAAAATTGAAGATGATACNAGACAGCTGCCAGGTTACTCCGCCTCTTCTTGCTTAATCCAAAGCAAGGACCTTTGGTTGTCACAATTGAGTGTAACAAGCTCCAATCTGACCAAAAGTTATCGTTGAATCAACTTCGATGTAGAGCTGCTTCGGTCACCTTCTAGATGTATAGCAGTTTAAGCTTTGTAACTCTCTCAAACACTAAGATGTGTTCTCTCGCTATTTTGAATATCAGGATGATATTCCGGATTGAGCTCAGGCACTTGAACGTTTGAAATAGACACCTCTTAAGATTTTCAGAATGAACTCACTTCTTCTGACCAAGACTTCCCCCCTTTAACTTGTGTCTTCACGTCCTTTTTATATGAGAGTTAAGGAATAATTCCGTTGGAGGGAAAATTATTCCGTTTGAAATTTGTCTCCCATGCTGTGTATGGGACTTGCATCTTTTCAGCATTTTTCATGGAGTGGTGGTCTTGTAACTTGAACCTTTTGTTTGGTAGTGGATATTCCATAATCCACTTTCTTGAGTCCATGCTCCACTTGCTCCTTTTGGTAAAAGTTACTCTTTTTAAATTCCCATTGATCCTCGTTTTAGGGAATAAGACTGACTTTGGATTAGTGCACCTTCTATCCGTTTGTTGTGGAATTCTGATGTGGCATTCACTTCTGGCACCTCCTTAATATTTTATCTCCATGATATTCTTCTTCTCTAAACTTTATTCATGCTTCCTGACCGCCATTCAGCCTTTTGGAGAAATGTCAGTTTCTCGAGACCAAGATTGATGTCTCGATTGTTTGATGTCTTGGTCCCCATGTATCGAGAGATCTATCTCTCGAACTCTGCTTATGTCTCGAACTGGGTTGTTGTATCGAGAGATCCTATCTCTCGGACTCTACTTATGTCTCGAGACTTACTTGATGTCTCGCAGACCCTTATTCCTCCAGTGTTGTCCCGTGCCTTCTTTTGATCTATCTATAGGATTACAACACGAGACATTCTAAGATGTNTCCAGTATCCCATCGTTGTGGATCTCCTCGCATTTGGGGATCCATTCACCTTGGATGGGAATAGGATGCTTGCTTGGATTATCAGGAAGCTCCGCAATTTGTTCACCCTTCGTTGATTCTGGATAGTTCTCTCCTTGAAAGTCTTTGGACTTCGTTGCTGATTTTCTCCCTCTATACCAGAACGGTACATCGTCGTTTCCTTTCTTCTTCTCCATGAAGAAGTCGATGACATAAACTGATGAGAAAACCCTTTTATTTATAGCCCAAAAAGGTTACCACTGTTGAGTCACGGGATGCCATATGAATGACCATTCAATGCTGTGTAACTCCAA
>NC_044923.1:19205247-19210027 GCF_003576645.1 Ipomoea triloba | reverse complement strand
CCCTGTCTTCGAATGGTACTTGGATAGCTGAGGGTGTTACCTCTCGAATCTGAGTGATGGCGATGGTTTTGGCTTTCTTAGCCCTTTTTGGCAAGGCAACCCTCTTGACCAGGGTATCCAGAGGCTCATCATCAGATTCCTTCTCCTTGGCTGGGGCTTTCCTTTTGCCCCTTCCCTTAGGCTTCGAGGGAGAAGGTGCACCCTTAACACCTTTAGCCTTTGGAGCTTGAGATTTCGTCCTACCCATATAGGTATTCCGATGAATCTCTCGCCCTTCCCTCAGTTCTAAGCCCTTCAAACTTAGAAGATATTGAACAACAAAACCGAAACCAACCTTTTTACTGATCGTCAGGTTGGTGTTGGAGACTGAGCTTTGCACCTGCTGTTGAAGAAAATTGAAGATGATACGTGCCCAGTCCATTTTGTTGTTGTTCCAGATGGCGTGGAGGATTTTGAGGATGTCCAGATTGATTTCGTCAGTTCCAGACACTTTGCCGAGCACGAATTTCATTATTAGGTCGGCAGCAAGAGCAAACCTCTCCTTTAGGTGGAACTTGCGGAAGGCAGAGGATGCTCTGGGCGGTGCAGTCTCTAGTCGGATTTTATTCCAAAAAACTTGCTTGTCCAGGTCTTAATCCGAGAGGTGCTGGACTGCTTCCTCCGACGTCGCGAAGNACCTTAAAGTCTTTGAAGGCGGCATATGCGAGAAAGATGCGTATGGCTTCGAGACGTGCCACTGGAGCGAAGGTTTCATCAAAATCTATTCCTTCCTCCTGACAATAGCCTTTGGCAACAAGTCTGGCCTTGTTCCTAACAATAACTCCATCCTCATTCATCTTGTTTCTGAAAACCCACTTTGTACCAATGACATTCTGATGATGAGGTCTCGGAACTAGTTCCTAAACATCGTTCCGTTCAAACTGATGAAGTTCCTCTTGCATGGNGCAACTCCCTCTGATATGCGTCGGAAGATGAGGTTGATGTGGAGGATTCAGACGCCATAGTTGACAGATTTGAGGTTTTGGAGGGAATGTGTACAGTGTTTAGGATTTGGGGATTTTGGGTATTCGGTTTGACCTTGAATCCGGGTAAGGAAGAAGAATTTGGCTTTTATATCATGTGGATTCGGGTTGGATATATGGGTAGGGTTAAGAGCTTGACCCGAAAAGGGATCCCGGTTAATTTAAAANTCCATCCTCATTCATCTTGTTTCTGAAAACCCACTTTGTACCAATGACATTCTGATGATGAGGTCTCGGAACTAGTTCCCAAACATCGTTCCGTTCAAACTGATGAAGTTCCTCTTGCATGGCTTGTACCCAATCTGGATCACATAGAGCCTCATCGATCACCTTAGGCTCAATTTGAGATAGAAAGCAAGCAAACATGCTTTCTCTGTATGCTGATCTGGTCCGAACTCTGTCACGTACATCTCCACTCACTTGATCAGCAGGGTGACTTCTCAGCCATCTTAGGTCGGGTTGTGGCTCCTCAGTTGACATTTCCGTTGAAGGTTGAGATGTGGGTTGAGCATCTATGATCTGGATCGGATCAACTGAGTCAGGAGCTTTCTTCTTGGTAGGCTCTTCATCATCTGATTCTGACGGGAGTTTCGCTACGTCTCGAACTATCGGTTTCTTCTCATCGAGAGGTGAGTCTAATCTCTCGATTGACTCCGACTGAGTTTCCTCAGCTGCTTCCATTGACTTTGATGGTTGATCTGTTGATGCTCTATCATCAAAAGAGACATGTATGGATTCTTCAACCACCAANACATTCTGATGATGAGGTCTCGGAACTAGTTCCTAAACATCGTTCCGTTCAAACTGATGAAGTTCCTCTTGCATGGCTTGTACCCAATCTGGATCACATAGAGCCTCATCGATCACCTTAGGCTCAATTTGAGATAGAAAGCAAGCAAACATGCTTTCTCTGTATGCTGATCTGGTCCGAACTCTGTCACGTACATCTCCACTCACTTGATCAGCAGGGTGACTTCTCAGCCATCTTAGGTCGGGTTGTGGCTCCTCAGTTGACATTTCCGTTGAAGGTTGAGATGTGGGTTGAGCATCTATGATCTGGATCGGATCAACTGAGTCAGGAGCTTTCTTCTTGGTAGGCTCTTCATCATCTGATTCTGACGGGAGTTTCGCTACGTCTCGAACTATCGGTTTCTTCTCATCGAGAGGTGAGTCTAATCTCTCGATTGACTCCGACTGAGTTTCCTCAGCTGCTTCCATTGACTTTGATGGTTGATCTGTTGATGCTCTATCATCAAAAGAGACATGTATGGATTCTTCAACCACCAATCTCCGCTTGTTGAAGACTCTGAATGCTTTACTTGTCGATGAGTATCCCAGAAATACTCCATCATCTGCCTTTTCATCAAAAGTTCTTAGCTGAGTCTTCCCATTGTTGTGGACATAGCATTTGCACCCGAATGTGTGGAAGTAACTTACATTCAGTTTCCTTCCATTCCACAACTCATATGGAGTCTTTCCAACTCCTTTCACGATCAAGGACCGATTTTGGGTATAGCACGCTGTGTTGATTGCTTCTGCCCAAAATCCTTGAGATATGTTAGCTTGCGAGAGCATGGTCCTTACGGCTTCCTTGAGAGTTCTGTTCCTTCTTTCAGCAACCCCGTTCTGTTGAGGCGTTCGAGCAGCTGACAACTGATGATGAATACCGTTTTCGTTGCAGTAGCTCTCGATAACTTGATTAACGAACTCTCCACCTTGATCTGACCGAATCTCTAGTATCGAGACATCCTTTTCAATTTGAACCTGCTTCAGAAGGTTTGGTAAGGCAACTTTTGTCTCGCTTTTCTTGGTTAAGAACACGGTCCAGGTGAATCTTGTGTAGTCATCTACTACCACAAGAGTGTACTTTCTTCCTCTCATGCTGGGTGGGTCTACTGGGCCAAATAAGTCCATATGGAGAAGACTTAGTGGTCTAGTAGATGATGTCTCGGCTTTGGTTTTGAAAGAGGATTTGGTCTGTTTACAACGTTGACATGCCTCACAAATCTTGTCTTTTCGAAACGTAACTTTGGGCAGTCCTTCCACAAGGTTCCTCTTAGTAAGCTTGTTGATAGTTTTGAAGTTCAGATGGCTAAGCTTACTGTGCCAATTCCAGCATAAGTCTTCCTTGCTCCTTGCCAGCATACATAGGGATGGTTTGGCAGATCTCCAATCCACTATGTACATGGTTCCTTTCCTTGCTGCTTCCAGAACGACTTCGAGAGATTCCTCTTGTATGATTTGGCACTTGCTTTTGGTGAAGATCACTCTGTAGCCCTTGTCACAGAACTGGCTTGTGCTAAGGAGGTTGAATTTGAGCCCCTCAACGTAGGATACCCCCTTGATCACCAATTCATTCTTATGAATTTCACCAACAGCCTTTATGCGTCCTTTCTTCTCGTTGTCTCCAAATGTCACCAGGGGACCTTCGATAGGATGGATGTTCTCTAGCAGTGTTAAGTTTCCCGTCATATGTCTCGAACATCCACTGTCAATGAACCATGTGTCCCTGGTGTCCTGCAAGCGGATCAAGCAGATTTAGGTACCCAAACTTTGGGTCCTGGTTGGTTAGTAAGTTTAGGCATCCATTTATACCTTGGACCCATTACTCCAGGCCTAGGTGCAATGTAGCCATTATACGTTTGATAATCATAAGGAATGCTAGCAAAGGTTTTGGGCCTCTTTGGTGCATAAATCAACTTAGGTATAGACTTTTCGATCGGCTTATGCACCATGCCTTTCATACGCTGTTTGGTCATGTGAAATTGCTGGAAGTGAGGTTTCTTCCAGAAATTATGATTCGATGACCAATTCTCACTAGATGGATAGAGTCTTCCTTTCTCCATCCGTGAGTTCCCAACTCTATGGATCTCAGACCATCCATATTTGCCTTGAGGCGCATTATATGGAATGTAGCTCCTTTTGTACTTGGAATGGCCTTGCGAGAGATAGCAAGGTGATCTCTCGATATTGTTTACCCGGCCATTCTTCGTAGCTTTCCTATACTTTCCATTGCTGGTGTATAGGGACGGTTTATGAATAGCTACTCTGGTCTTTTCTGTTGGTCTTTTATGACCTTTGTTTGGTTTGGGTTGAGATCCTCCATTATTTGAAGTTCCCAAACCATTGGTCTGTTTATCTCTCGAGAGACAGTCTTGACGGAACCCTAGACCGGTTCTATCACTAGTAGGTCTGTGATCATTTACCATTTTCTCCATAGCTTTGGAGGAATTCGTGTATGATGCTATGACCTTTCTAAGATTAAGCTCTCTGGTCTCTCGAGCTTTGCACTCTTCAGCCAGTAGGATTACTTTGGCTTCTAACTCACTTACTTTGAGAGTTAGCTCCGAATTCTCTTTCGAGACATTCTTAAGCATATCTCTTTCAGCAGTTAGCTTGCTGTTTTCTTCCCGGATTTTGGCATGAGTGCTGTTAGCGAAACCGAGATCCCTTTTAAGTATTTCAAGCATCTCAAAGGGATCTTCATCGCTTCCGAACGAAGAACAACGAGAGGTAGAGGTAGAGCAGCGAGATGTGGAAGTAGAGGTTACCTCATTGTCAATGGCCATTAGACATTGATCCTCTTCTTCCTCGGTGTATAAGCAGATGAGTCCCCTCTCATCTTCTGAGCTGCTGCTGCCTTCACTGGAGCTCGATGTCTCGGACTCCTCGATTGCTCTCTCGAGTTCCTCAGCAACAAGCGCCTTTCTGCGCAGATGTTTCCTTGAATCTCCCTTGAAGCCACTTTGTGCTGGCTT
>NC_044923.1:19204959-19205200 GCF_003576645.1 Ipomoea triloba | reverse complement strand
GTCTCGGACTCCTCGATTGTTCTCTCGAGTTCCTCAGCAACAAGCGCCTTTCTGCGCAGATGTTTCCTTGAATCTCCCTTGAAGCCACTTTGTGCTGGATTCTCTTTGGATTCCTCCTTTCTCCTGGAATCCCTGCCTTCTAGGCCTTGATACTTGCTTACCTTAGGGTAAGGACAGTCAGCCTTGAAGTGCCCCGGTCTCCTACAGTTGTAGCATAGACCTTGATCTTCTTCCTCCATTC
>NC_044923.1:19173177-19204884 GCF_003576645.1 Ipomoea triloba | reverse complement strand
CCTGGTCTCCTGCAGTTGTAGCAGAGACCCTGATTTTCCTCCTCTATCCTTCTGGATGAATGTTTCTCATTGTTCCTTCTTGAGGAGGAAGGTGAACTTGTGTTGCTCTCCGTTGACTTCCTCATGAATTTCCTGAATTTCCTCATGAAGAGAGCAAACTGTTCGTCAGATAACATATTAGTGGGATTAGGATCTGGCCTTGAAGAGGTGGATGGTTGATCAGCAACCAGTGCCACATTCCGTCTGTCTACCACGTCCTCATCTCTCGGAAGCATCTCAAATTCGAAGGCTTTGAGATCTCTGAAAAGTTGGTCGGTTGNCTTGCTTACCTTAGGGTAAGGACAGTCAGCCTTGAAGTGCCCCGGTCTCCTACAGTTGTAGCATAGACCTTGATCTTCTTCCTCCATTCCTCTGGATGTGTATTTCTCATTTTTCCTTCTTGAGGAGGAAGGTGAACTTGTATTGCTTTCCGGTGTCTTCTTCATGAACTTCCTGAATTTTCTTATGAAGAAAGCAAACTGTTCGTCAGATAAAAAATCAGTGGGATTAGGATCTGACCTTGAGGAGGTGGTTGGTTGGTCCGCAACCAGTGCCACATTCCGTCTGTCCACCACGTCCTCATCTCTCGGAAGCATCTCAAATTCGAAGGCTTTGAGATCTCTGAAAAGTTGGTCGGTTGTGGTGTTCTTCAAATCCCTGTGATCACGTATTGTGATCACCTTCATTTCCCACTCCTTGGTAAGGCCTCGTAAGACCTTCAGGTTTAGCTCCTTTTGTGGAATCTC
Source organism: Ipomoea triloba (assembly GCF_003576645.1). Classification (NCBI taxonomy): domain Eukaryota; kingdom Viridiplantae; phylum Streptophyta; class Magnoliopsida; order Solanales; family Convolvulaceae; genus Ipomoea; species Ipomoea triloba. Next base: position 19,204,099 of record NC_044923.1, on the reverse strand, counting down.
CTTCTCGAGATCACTGATCTCGATTGATAGCTTCATGAACCGAGATTCCATGCTGTCGATGCTCTCCCCTGGCTTCATCTTGAAGTCCTCGAACTTCTTCATGGCCACGGTGAGCTTGTTCTCCTTTTCCTGTTCGTCACCTTCACCAATTAACATCAAAGTATCCCATACCTCTTTTGCCGTTTTGCACTTTCTCACTTTTGGGAAGATGGTTTCGTCTATAGCTCTGAAGAGAATGTCCTTGGCAATATAGTCCAGGTTGTTTCTCTTCCTATCATCACTTGTCCATTCTTCCCTAGGTTTGGGGACATACTTTGGTGTATCCCTGGTTTGCTCAGCAGCCGTGTTTACCATCATGATCTTGACTGGTCCAGATGTTATAACTTCGGCCATCTCATCATGGAGGGCTGATAGATACGCAAGCATGCGTGTTTTCCAGTCATCGAACCTGCTAAGATCAAAAAGAAGATGTCTCGACAACATGCTATCCATTTTAAAAAAAATTATCTCGTGCTTTGAAAGATTTTTAAAGGGTTTTTAAGAAGGATCTCTAGGCANATTTTTAAGTGGTTCGGCCAACCCGCCTACATCCACTCTTCTTCCAGAAACTCCCTGGAAGGATTGCACTAAAACTTCCCTTTTTAGTACAATATCGAGCGCTTGAGCTTTGATCACGAAGCCCGCCTCAAGCCTCAGGTTTTTCGCCCCGCTTCTTGTTACTCCACCTATCGAGCACTTGAGCTTTGATCACCAAGCCCGCCTCAAGCCTCAGGATCTTCACAAGACAGCTCCCAGGTTACTCCGCCTCTCCTCAGGTTTTTCTCCCCGCTTCCAGTTACTCCACCTCTCGAGCACTTGAGCTTTGATCACCAAGCCCGCCTCAAGCCTCAGGATCTTCACTAGACAGCTGCCAGGTTACTCCGCCTCTTCTTGCTTAATCCAAAGCAAGGACCTTTGGTTGTCACAATTGAGTGTAACAAACTCCAATCTGACCAAAAGCTATCGTTGAATCAACTTCGATGTTGAGCTGCTTCGGTCACCTTCTAGATGTATAGCAGTTTAAGCTTTGTAACTCTCTCAAACACTAAGATGTGTTCTCTCGCTATTTTGAATATCAGGATGATATTCCGGATTGAGCTCAGGCACTTGAACGTTTGAAATAGACACCTCTTAAGATTTTCAGAATGAACTCACTTCTTCTGACCAAGACTTCCCCCCTTTAACTTGTGTCTTCACGTCCTTTTTATATGAGAGTTAAGGAATAATTCTCTTAGAGGGAAAATTATTCCGTTTGAAATTTGTCTCCCATGCTGTGTATGGGACTTGCATCTTTTCAGCATTTTTCATGGAGTGGTGGTCTTGTAACTTGAACCTTTTGTTTGGTAGTGGATATTCCATAATCCACTTTCTTGAGTCCATGCTCCACTTGCTCCTTTTGGTAAAAGTTACTCTTTTTAAATTCCCATTGATCCTCGTTTTAGGGAATAAGACTGACTTTGGATTAGTGCACCTTCTATACGTTTGTTGTGGAATTCTGATGTGGCATTCACTTCTGGCACCTCCTTAATATTTTATCTCCATGATATTCTTCTTCTCCAAACTTTATTCATGCTTCCTGACCGCCATTCAGCCTTTTGGAGAAATGTCAGTTTCTCGAGACCAAGATTGATGTCTCGATTGTTTGATGTCTTGGTCCCCATGTATCGAGAGATCTATCTCTCGAACTCTGCTTATGTCTCGAACTGGGTTGTTGTATCGAGAGATCCTATCTCTCGGACTCTGCTTATGTCTCGAGACTTACTTGATGTCTCGCAGACCCTTATTCCTCCAGTGTTGTCCCATGCCTTCTTCTGATCTATCTATAGGATTACAACACGAGACATTCTAAGATGTTCACACAAGTTTACCTTAAGCTTAAATATTTTCCGAGTTGAGCTCAAGTTACCCGGTTGTATTTTCGCTCTTAGTTTACTTGTCGAACTTACATTGATTCCTATCTTTCGAGACTTAGGGGTTTCTAAAATACATTTTGGTATCATCAAAACTTAATACATTATGTTCCTAACAATAATTTCAATTCCTAATTTATTTCCTTACCGTTACTCTGACCATGTTTTGAAGGGCGAGCATAGATTGCAAAACTTCGATAGGGATACAAATTGTAAGTATTTCTTTTATCATAATTCGATGCCCTGCTTGACTTAATTGCTTCATCTTCTTGAATCACAAATGAAGAGCTGCATAACATTGTTGTGTCGCATGTAGTCTGTTTACTTAGAATTGTTTTTGCCGAGTTCACACTTTTAAGTGTGGAAAAGGGGGCGTGTGTAGAACCCTTAAACATATATCCTTTTTCCTCCGTTCTTTATGGAAACATCGAGGACGATGTTTAATCTTAAGTGTGGAAAGGGTGTATGCTTCTTGAAACAGTTGATTGATTAAGTGATAAGGTATAGGAACCTAGAGGGTGTGTTATCGCCAATACTATCTAGGAGGGCTCCTAACCTTGTGCCAAAAGTTGAATGTCTTAAATATGCTTTGGAAGTTTCACCTTGCACCAATTTGCACATTCTGACCCAAATTGAAAATCTTTGATGAGTGCTTGCATGCTTTCACCTTGTATTTTGTTTGGACCTCAGTCAATGATCTCTCGATGTGGGAGTGTGAATCCTTTGATTTTTAGAAAGATAAGAATTGCGAAGCCTGGAAACTGAATTAATCTTAGCAGGACATGGGGCAAAAGGTGAGCCTAAGTGAGCTTTGAGTGAAAACAATCCCTAATCCCTAGAAAAAGGCATGAGGGGTTGATACGGAGAAAAGTAAAAAGGCGTAAGGCCATTCCTAGAGATAAAAACAAGGTGAGCCATCTTGTCTGGATAAGGGGTAACCATTGCACCATTTTCGAAAAAGCATGGAGATTCATGTGAAGTTGGTTACCCCGAAGAGATCTTGAAAGATGAGAAAATAGAAAGGAGGTGAGCCACTTCGCTAGGATTCAGGCACCAATTGCACTGACCTTCGAAAAAGCATGGAGCTGCATGTGAAGTCGGGTCGCCTGATGACGTTATCCTAGGAAGCGAGAAAATAGAGTGATCGCCCAAGCCATGACGATGAGCGGTCCATGTCCTTACCCTCACTTATATAATGTAAAGAGGCTTTGGTGTTAGGTTGGAAATTGGCTAAGGGGTGAGCATCGTTCCCACTAGTCGGATCGGCTGGAGGCCCCTAGAAAATACAAGGTGAAACCCAATTGTCACTTGCATGCTTGAAGGTGTGAACAAAACTTCTCATATAATATCCATCTCTTGAGACCTTAACTTCCTTAACATATTTCTTACATTTGGTTGGCATGAGTTTAGCGGTCTTGGTAGATAGTGTAGGGAATTTCACCCACTCAACTCCGAACACCTACACATCACTTGATCGATTAACCATGAAAGAAAGAACTATTCTTGGTGCTTACATGATTAGGGTTTAGAAAAGTATGCTTGCTTGAGGACAAGTAAGGTTTAAGTGTGGAAACTTTGATAAGCACCAAGAATAGCACTTAAAAGGGGTCTTAATTAGATTAAAAGTGCATCGTTTGACATCCGATTGCAACAATTGCCTGCATTTTAGCTCAGATGTGATCAAAATCTTCTAACATCATTTCTAGGAGGAGTTTTGAGGTATTTTACAGGTTGGAGAGGGATTTGAGGCTAAAATAGAGCAAAAGACAAACAAGCCGCAATGCAGTATCGTCCCACGCAGCCTCACACGCGTGTGGCTGGGCGTGGAATAATTCCAGTAAGCCCCCACACCCACCACCACGCGTGGAAGCAAGCGTGGTGGGGCCAAGGGCCATTTTGGGAAATTTGTTCCCTTTTTGTCACCTATATAAATCCCTTTTGCCCTAAACCTAAGGCAACTAGAATAGATTAGAAAATTCATAGAATAGGGTAGAATAGATCTAGAGGGTTTTCTCCCCTCTTGGGGAAAATTCCTTTCTCTCATAATTTAGATTAGATCCAAGGGAAAGATTGAAGATTGGGATTTCAAGATCAAGATTGTAAAGATCCCCTTTCTACGGGTGGTAACCATTCTCTTCAATTTCTAATTCCCCTTTCTACGGGTGGTAACCATTCTCTTCAATTTCTAATTCAATACTTGTTTCTTTGAATTCTCCTTTCTTTTTCTTGTTTCTTTAGCATGATAGAGTAGAATAGATAGGGGATTTCTTGTTTCTTTAGCATGATAGAGTAGAATAGATAGGGGATTGGTGGCCCCATGGTAGATCTATGTGGATGTTTAATATTATTTCTTGAATTGTGAGTTGCTTGGTTGTTGGATGATGAACTTGTGTGGTTGATGTTCTTCAAGCTTTGTACCTTGTGTGGCCACATTAGGTAACAAACCCAAAGGAAGTGAGTGTGTGCGCGATAGCGGCCACTCACGAGTCTAACTCACCCACATCTCCGCTCTTAGTCCGAAAGGACAAGATCCGAGAGGAGTGGTAGACAAAGTGTTCGATGAAATGCCCCAACCGAATGAGGATGTGTGAGTCCAAAGTGTGACGCCACTTGGTAAAGTGCCACGAACTCCCTCGTCTATTCCACATCTCGTGCTCACAAAACCATCCAAAGATAGACCACATAGAAAAGCCTAAAGCCCTAATCTCCACTTTACTTTTCTTTTATTTATTTTACACTACCACTATCAACCTTCCCCCTCTTACAAATGAATCCAACCTTAGCAAGCCCCGCAACTCTTTTCCTTCAACGTCTTAGATGCCAAGACACCTATTCGGTTCCCATTCGTCATCCTTGAGAGACACGACACTCGGGGAGTCTCGACTCTTCGTTTTACCACCTTCACATTCACTCACCACATATACACCAACATCATTCACCATGTCAGGAGGTCAGCGAATCATTTAGCTCATGTGTTAGCATGAGCAACTGGTTATTCGTCTGTCCTTGGGTCGTGGATGTCTGCTCCACCGGCATGTATTTCTCATTTGGTTGATTATTAATGCATTTGTGCTTTCTCTTTCAAATAAAAAAAAAGAATGGTTTTATTCCCGTGGACATAGGCAAATTGTCGAATCACGTAAATCTTGCATTTGTTCTACCATTATTATCCTTTATTTTTTGTTAATATTAAATTGAGATCAGAGCACTGTTGAGATGACTAGTTCGAGTGCAAAATTTGAAGTATCAAAGTTCAATGGTATGCATAGTAGGGTCTTCTATAAACCTTGAAAGCAGAAAAGCCAGCTAGTCTAACAGTGGTTGATTGGGAGGATTTGAAGGACCACGTGGCAGGAACCATTCAATTATGTCTCGCATTTGAAGTCGTGTATTACATTTTTATCTTGGCAATTCCAAAATAAATTTGGGATAAATTGGAGGGTTAGTTCATGGAAAAATATCTTACGAACAAATTGTATCGGAGGCTTTATGTGCTTAAAATGTATGAGGGTTTAGACTTGGTGCAACATATTAATGTCTTTAGCTATATAATCTCATACTTGGTCAGACTTGATGTCAAGATTGAAGATGAAGACAAGACGATGATTTTGCTGTGTTCACCACCTCTTTCCTTTGAACGTCTAGTGACTATTCTTACGTATGGGAAAGTCATGATTAAATTCAATGGCTCATAATCAGTGCTGGCAGAATGCAAGAGAGAGCTCAATTGGTGACAGTTTGTATGCTAAGGGGAGTCAAGATCATGGAAAGAAACAAGGGAATGATAATTTAGGGAAGTGAGACTCCTTTCTCAAATCAGGAGGTTCAAATAATAGAAAAGGCAGAGAAGGATAGGAGTAATGGGCAATATACGAGCACGACCAAGCGTATTCGTACGACGCAAGTTGGAACTGACCTCCTCCAACGGCTACTAGCCCCATCTCTCGACCTGAGTTCCCAATCTAAATAAATACAGTAGACTCCCATTCAACTCGGTAATGTCGTACTACCCATCCCTGACTGGACTTCACAGGATGCCCATTAACATGACTGGTCACTGAGCATTTTCTTCCATAATTGGACCAAAGGTATTTTTTGTGGGCAAAACGACTAGTCATATCACATCCCATCACATCTCATCACCTTTTCAACTTCATTTAAACACTTGGCATGATGATTATGATCGCTCAACCTACATCCAACACGTGTAGGACATGCTGGTAGCCCGACATGTTTTCCCTGCCTTGCCTATAAAAGGTAGATTAATTGCTAATGAGGGGGACTTTTGGACCTTGAACCACCTCAAACAATTCTAATAGCAATATATTCACTTGCTGATCTCATCATTGTCCAATGGAGTAGATATATTCACAAAATTTGAGGATCGTGAAGATACGGGACTACATCCCCAACCATATATCTTAGAACTTATCACATCAAGGAGTTTAGACTAGATTCAAGTAATGTGACCAAATCGGGAAAAAGAATGAGAGTTAAGTGACTTGACTACGGATGTCATCAAATGAAAGGAACACCTTTCTCAGGGTCATTCTAATCCCTTAGGACACACATGGACATTCTCATGACTCATGAGTACCTAAGAGGAATTTCATCAAACATCTTATGTTCTTGATATTCCATACTCCCATTTTCTCAAAGAGAGAGAGAGAGAGAGTGAGAGAGAATATGGATAATTAACCCCTTGGGTCTAGATTAGGTAATCACATCCCAATTGAAACCCAATCATGGTAGTTAACATCATCAAGTCAAGTCTCACCACTCCTATTCAACCAATTCAAAGCCACATTCACATTAACATAATCCTCATCCCTATCCTCTTCCTAGTAGACTACTCACACATGATCATTACATAAACAAGCATAGATTCAAAGAAAAAATAGAGAATTTCAAAACAACAAACAATGAATCAAAGTAATAAAAAAAAAACAAGTAGCAAATTGCAATGAACTTAAAGAATGAAATTTGAATGGACTTGATAAGCACCAAGAATAGCTTATTTTAAGGGTCATTTACGGGCTAGAATTGTAGAGTTTATTACCCATTTCATAAGGATTTCATGCATTTAGACTCAGATGTGACCAATAACTATTAACGAGAGTATGGAAGATGTTTTTAAGGTATTCTACAGCCAAAAGGAGGACTTAAGGCCAAAACTAAGCAGAAAATGAAGAAAATGTGAAGTAGGAGCCTCCCACGCAGCCTCACACGTGTGTGGAGGGGCGTGGAAACATTCCAGTAGCTCTCCACACCCTCCACCACGCGTGGCGATAATCGTCGAAGCATCAAGGCTCGACGCGTCGAGAATGTGCCGTAACAATTTATCGGAAATTCCTTGAGGACGGGCTCGACGCGTCGAGAGCCCTGAGACACCCTAAAATTCAGCTTCGGGAAAAATGTCTATTTTGCCCCTGTTTTGTTCCCACTATATAAGGATCATTATCCCAAGCCTTAGGCAGTAGATTTTAGCATACAATAGCATAGATTAGGTCTCTTAGGGTTTTTCTCCCCTTTTGGGGGAAATTCCTGTTCTCCTAGATTAGAGTAGCTTCAAGGCCAAGGAGGAAGATTTGAATTTCATAGACAAAGTGTAAAAGACTCCCCTCTTGAGGGTGGTAACTATTCTATCCATTTCTTAATCTAATATATGCTTCTTTGAGATTTCATATCTTTTCCTTGTTTCTTTAGTATGTTAGAGTAGAGTAGAAAGGGGATTGGTGGCCCCAAGGTTAATCTATGTGGATGCTTGATCTAAATTGCTCGATTAAATGTGAGCTTTTTGATTGTTGGATGATAAACTTGTGTGAATGATGTTCATACTGCTTTGTGCCTAAGTGTGCACCTTTGGTAGCAAACTCAAAGGAAGTGAGTGTGTGCGCGATAGCGGCCACTTACGAGTCTTACTCACCCACATATCCGCTCTTAGTCCGAAAGGACAAGATCCGAGAGGAGTGGTAGACAAAGTGTTCGATGAAATGCCCCAACCGAATGAGGATGTGGGAGTCCAAAGTGTGACGCCACTTGGTGATGTGCCATGAACTCCCTAGTCTATTCCACATCTCTAGGTCACGAAACCATACAAAGATAGACCACATAGAGAAGCCTAAGGCCCTGATCTCCATCTTTACATTTCTTTTACACAACCACTATCAACCTTCCCCTCTCTTACAAATGAATCCAACCCTTGGCAAATCTCGTAACTCTTTTCCTTCAACCTCTTAGATGTCAACACACTAATTCGATTCCCATTCGCCATCCTTGAGAGACACGACACTCGGGGAGTCTTGACTCTTCGTTTTACCACTTCACCTTCACTTCCACTAAAACTCACAAAATCAAAATGGCGCCGTTGCCGGGGATGGCAAACGGTTTCGAATTGTGTTGACATCTTTGAAGTAGAATTTTTAAAAGAGTTCTTGAATTGCTTTCTTTTTATTTGTTTTATTTTCTTGTTTTTGTTATTTGCTTGAAGAAGTGAGCTTACATTGTCTTGAATATCTTGTGCTCACTTGCAACTACTTCTAGTTGCAATATATTTGTTGTTAGTTAAGCTTTGTGCAAGAAATTTTTTTTTATCAAATCAATTGAAGCTTACCAATGAGCGCTTATCCGTATTCCCATAGTTACCCATACCATGGAAGACCATATACAACAAATATTCCACCCTAACCCTATGAACCTTACCCATATTATTATCCAAGTCCTTATTTGTACCCACCACCACCATATTCACACCCGAACACTTACTTTGATCACAACCAACAATCATATTCATATGCTCCCTCATCTATGCTTACCCATGAAAGAATTGAGAAACCTACATACCAAAATGGAGAGGAATCCCTTAGTTCAATATCGGAGAGTATTAACAACCGACTTATCCAAATCATGAAGGAAATTGATCCTAGTTGTGAACCGACATTAAAGGCCACAATTCCTTCAACCGTTAAACCTCCATTCCACTATGACCCTCCATCGAACCACAATCCTGAGAGAAATTGGTATTCTCATTCTTACACCAATACTAGCTATTCACCCCCACCACACCAAAATGACAAATATCTTTATGAAACACCACCTTTTGCGCAAAATTTCATCTAACCTATACCATATGAGATGCCACCTTGTGAGTACCTTCCACCGGTCAATGATGAAATCCAAATCTTGAAAGACAAATTAGAAATATTCATCCAAATGGCCAAGGAGGATACTATCAAATTAAGAAATGAAATCAGAAGCGAAATGAAAAAGAGTCTTGTTACTCTTCGGGAGGAAGGACTTCCACTAGACGAAATTGAGGCTAAAATGCTATCAATGTCGGAAGAGCTTATGAAGAGAATGCTACCAATAGATCACCCGACAATGGAAACCAACCAACAGGAGAGTGACAAGATGGACAAGACAATTGACGATGAAGAGGTGAGTGTAGAAGAACAAGAAGAACTTGATGCCCCGGTGCTCCAAGAAATTTTGACTCCTGAGTTGAACACACGCCAATGGGGAAAGATTGAGAGTGAAGACGAGGATAACATTGAAATCGTGTGGGAAGAAGAAAACCCCGCACAAGGTAAAACTTTCACTCCAACTCTAATTGAAAATTCTTATAATGTTTGTGAGGATGACTCCTTTACAATTCATGAAAATCTTGATGAATGTGATAAAGTTTCTTTTTGCTCATGGGAGAGTGATTCCTTGCAATTTTGTGATAGTGATTTGGGGAGTGAGGATGATATAAAATCTTTTTATCCTTATGAGAGCGAGTTTCATGTGAATGATGATCCTGTATGTGAAGATGAGAATTTCTTAGAAATTGTAGAAGAAAAACAGGATCAAGGAAAGAGAGTTGTCACCCTTGACAATCCGATAGAAGTTGTGTCGGGAGAAATTGCTCTAGATAGGATAGAAGGTGGAGAGTGTGTATATTGGGGAGTCTTTAAGGAAAAGGTTGCAGGGGTAGGAACCTATAAGGAGAAAGAAGAAGAGGGGTATATTATCTTTGAACATCCTGAAATAATACCCCGAGCTTACTTATCCTTGCATTTTATTTTCCTCTCCTTAGTTTCCAAATTCAAGGATATTTCCCATCTTCGGGCATACCTTGAATCTAAAGTTCACGGGACACTTGGAAAGGTCCCAAAATTTGTGTGCTTCGAAGGATAGAGCACACAACGTCTGGCCAGGAGACGTTAAACCATGGCGCACTTGGGAGGCAGTCCCAACGTTATCCTTAGATTAGAACTTTATTTCTTGTTTACTTTTTACTTTCCTTCGTTTATTAGTAGTTTTTCTTTTTAGAATAGCCTTGCTTGAGCTAACATCGCAGGTGATTTTGGTGCTAAGCCATGACGAATGAGCTAAACCGGATCAAACATGGAAGGCAAAAGCCAGGAGACAAAGAAGGTGATCAGCACTGCTGACCACGCCTGCTCACACGTGTGGTGCTAGGCGTGGAAAATTTCCAGTGCTGAACCACGTGGACCACCACGCGTGTGAGTCCGCGTGGACAAGTCCTGACAGATTCTCGCGCATTATTTTCTTTTCATCCAATTTTCCTAAGTCTCCAGGTCTGGCCGTGCCAATAATCCCAACTTTTTAAAGCAAACTTTATTTTACTGCTGTTATTTTGTTTAGTTTATTTCTATGCACCGGTTTGAGCTAACAAATGCAGGATAAACATTTCGGAGGCATAGATTTACTATTACAAAAAGGCAAGAGGATAATGAGCCGACAATCTTAGAATAGATGGGCAGGAAACTGAGATAAGGTTGTAGAAACGCACTGTATGGTATATCATCCTAACTTTTTCTTCCAATTTTTATGAGCATATTTGCCTAGGTTCACAAAGGATGAGTTGCATGATTTTGTTATAATGGGTATAATTTTTTAGAAAACTTATTTGAAGCCCATAGCACACTTTTTAAGTGTGGAAAGATGCTTTAATGCACAATCTTTTAAGACCCTAATCCTTTTTCCTCTATTCCTAATGGAAACATCGAGGACGATGTTCGCTTTTAAGTGTGGAAAGGATTTATGCTTCTTGAAATAGTCGATTAATTGAGTGATAAGGTATAGGAACTAGAGGGCGTGTTATTGACAATACTATATAGGAGGGCTCCTAACCTTGTGCCAAATACGAATGTCTTAAATATGCTTTGGAAGTTACACTTTGCACCAATTTGCACAATTTGACCCAAATTGAAAATTTTTATGTGTGCTTGCATGTTCTTCACCTTGTATTTTGTTTGGACCTCAGTCAAGGATCTCTCGAAGTGGGAGTGTTTACCCCTTGAGTTTTAGAAAGATAAAAATTGCGAAGCCCGGAAACTGAACTAATCTTAGCAGGACATGGGGCAAAAGGTGAGCCTATAAGTGAGCTTAGAGTGAAAACAATCCCTAATCCCAAGAAAAAGGCATGAGGGGTTGATATGGTGAAAAGAAAAGGCAAAGGCCACTCCTAGAGATAAAAGCAGAGGTGAGCCATCTAGTCTGGATACGGGGTAACCATTGCACCGTCTTCGAAAAAGCATGGAGATCCATGTGAAGTCGGTTGCCCCGAAGAGATCCTGAAAGATGAGAAAATAGAGAGGAGGTGAGCCACTTCGCTAGGATTCAGGTACCCATTGCACTGTCTTCAAAAAAGCATGGAGCTCCATGTGAAGTCGGGTAGCCTGATGACGTTATCCTAGGAAGTGAGAAAATAGAGTGATCGCCCAAGCCATGGCGATGAGCGGTCCATGTCCCTGCCCTCACTTATTTTAACGTAAAGGGGCTTTGGCGTTAGGGTGGAAATTGGCTAAGGGGTGAACATCGTTCCCACTAGTCGGATCGGCTGGAGGCCCCTAGAAAATACAAGGTGAAACCCAATTGTCATTTGCATGCTTGAAGGTGTGAACAAAACTTTTTTATGTTATATCCATCTCTTGAGACCTTAACTTCCTTAGCATATTTCTTACATTTGGTCGGCATGAGTTTAGTGGTCTTGGTAGATAGTATATATATATTGTTTCTAAGACATCTTATGGGCTAATTCTTGTATTTAATTTGTAAGGGGTGAATTTATTAAGCCCAACTTACTAGTCTTGATTATATTTAATTTCCTACACCCACTATTCTATAAGTTACTTAAGCCCACATCATTTAATGTCTTACACCCTAAATATTGTATGTATTCTTAGTATATATTTTGAAGATCAAAATACCCTAAAGACTTTCACTCCTTTCTTCCTCCTACACTCATTCATGCGCCATTTCCACTCCATATTTCCCTAAAATTGATCTTCATTTCTCCTACAAGTTTTCAAGTCAAGATTGCTACTTTAAGCTTGTTTAGGATTGGGTAAGTGCATCTAGCCTAGAATCTTCTTGCATTTTGTGTTTAGATAGTCTTTTTACATAATCTTATAAGTGTTCTTTTGGGGTTCTTTGGGAAAAAGATGATCAAGGTGAAGGTGGGGCTTTGTGAGCTAGCAAAAGGCTTGTTGGAATAGGAAAAGCTCTTTGAGGTAACCATCCATGTCCATCAAATCTATTTTATTCACCTATTCTATATATAATGATCTTGGTGTTGGAAATCCTGAAATTTCTTGTTATTTGGCCTATTTCTTGGATGTATTTTGTTGGTTTTCATCTTGATCATTTGTCTTGTGTTGTATGATCAATGATGTTATGGATTCCCTATTTTTGGACTCTAAGTGGATGAAATGTGAGTGTATTTGGTCTGATTTTGTATTCTGGAAGTGGGATTTGTTGATCTGGGTTGAACTGTCTCTGGAAGGGATTTGGGTTGGCCTTGCGGAAGACCTGAACGGCACAATGTAACCCGCGAGGGCGATCCGCAAGGTGGCGACGGTTGGCTTGGGCGGAGGAGGGTGGTCCGCCGAGGGAGGCCGTCTCCTTCTCGCGGAGGAGACTGGCGGAAGGCAGTGACCCGTGAGAGTGTTCCGCAAGTTCACTGGGAGTTGATTTCCAGTGAACGGTTTCTCTGTTGTTGTTGTCTGTTATTCTCCTTTGTTTCTGATTATTGTTGGATTGTTTTGTTGGGTATTTTACCATGTCTTTGGAGTATTTATTCATGTCATTTATTGGGTATTTTATACCTTAGCTTGGAGTATTGATTCATGTCTTTGGTTTCCATTTTTGGTATTCTTGATCTATTGATCCTTTGATTCATTATCTGGGAGTTGGTTTGTGTTCATATTTGAGATGAACACTTTGTTTTAGTTGCTTTGAGTGATGTTGGAGTATGAGGTTGTGATGGTGGTTTGGTTGAGGTTGTTGGTGGTTGTTGGCTACTATTGACTGTGCTACTATTGACTGTGCTACTATTGACTTCTGACTTTGGACTTCGGTCCCTGTGATTGGGTTGATTACCCCTGTGATTGGACTTCGGTCCCTGTGATTGGACTGTCGGTCCCTGTGATTGGACTTCGGTCCCTGTGATTGGACTTCGGTCCCTGTGATTGGGCTCATCACCCCTGTGTACCGGTTTTCCGGGTTTGGCTCTTGACCACTGACTTTGGGTTGGTCACCCCTGTGTACCGGTTTTTCCGGGATTGACTCTTGACTCCTGACTTCTGACTATGTGGTTTGACTTGGTTTGGTGGTTGGGTTGACTTGGTTTGGAGGTTGGAGTTGGGGTTCCTTCTTGGTCCGTTTTATGAGCTCTTTATGCTAATTCGGTCGATACCTTATGGATCTCGGTTATGGTTCGTTATTGCATTATGCTTTGTTGTTGGCTATTGGCTTTGTTTGACTGAGTCTTGGTTTGTGATTCGTTCAGCTTATTATTGTTGAGTATCGTTTTCAACTACTGAACAGTTCGTTGGTGTTTATATTCTATATGGGTGTGTAAACCTATTTACAAGCTTATGTATATCTATATCTCCTTGCGGGTGTGAATGGTGGTTGCTTAGCATTCTTTTGCTAATGGTTCTTTGTGTGTTTTCCAGGTATGGAGTAGTTATGCGAGAGCGCGCTAGAGCTTTCCTTATGAGGATGTTTAGCCTTAGTTTACCTTGTTTAGACTTTGGTTTTGGCCTGTGTGCCTTGAGATATTATTAGTATACTCTGGATTAGTGGTTTGAGTACTTTCGATGATTGTGGATTATGTTTTGAGAATTTTATCTTGGTTTATATCTATGACAGCTTAGTCCGTTTTATGATTAGCCTGTGCATCTAGGCTGTGTTATACCTAGATGTGGCATGACGCCCCTTAGGTTTTAAATCGCTTCCGCTATGTTTTCGTTTGATGGTTGAGATTGACAGCTGTTGTGTTAAGCTTTAGCTATCTCAGCCGGTGTGAGGTTGGGGGTGTCACAGTTGGTATCAGAGCCTGTGTTGAGGTCTAAGTAGAGATCCTAGGGTTGAACTTTTGAGACTCTAGGACTTGATTAAGTAGGAATTAAGATGTTTTGAGAATCCTAGGATGTGTGAATTCTAGGAATCGCGGTGAGGACACGCCTTGTTTGTTTATATTGTTTGTACCTTGTTAACCTTGTTGTTGCAGCTTGCGGCGCGTCTTCCGGGTAAGTCTTAATCGCTTTTAGTTAAGTTGCTTCGTTTTAGTTTGCCTAGAAGCCTGCCTTAGAATAGAAATAAGTAGTCGGTGGATAAGAAACGATGGATAGCCCGTATGCGTTTGAAGCAACCAGAAGAGGGGCGGCTCGTCAAAGAAGACTAATCTACGCACGGTTCGGAGTCAACGACAACCATCTACGTTCCCCGGAAGTTGGCGTACTCGCGCCTGCAGCCTCGTCTACAAAGTCTTCTCCAAACTCAAGATCTGAAGAACAAGTTCGTGCAGCTTAAGTTCGTTGCAAGACGAAGAAAACAATAGGAGCTCGAAGACTGAAGACTCGAAGACCCTCGGTCTTGAGGGAACGATAATAGCGGGTGCTAACGCGTCAAAGAAGAGTTAAAGCACGCCAAGTAGAAGCTTCCGGATCAGCAATGAAGAATCTCGTGCAAGCTAAACTCGGAGTTAACGTTGCATGAAGAATTATAATTCGGGGTCGTGATTCGTGAACCGTAAGGTAGTCCTACTTACCCCTGAAACGGCTACGAAGGAACGTAAGGTAGTCCTACTTACCCCTGAAACGGCTACGAAGGAACGAGTTAGAAGCCTACTTACCCCTGAAACGGCTACGAAGGAACGAGTTAGAAGTTGCAACCTCCCTGAAACGGCTACGAAGGAACGAGTTAGAAGTTGCAACCTTCAAGACAAGGAAGATCAAGTCAAGTAGGAAGGGCACTTGAACGCTTAAGATCCCTAAAGACAAGAAGAAACGCCATAAGCAAGGGGTGTATGACTCCGTGAAGTGAACCTCGTGTAACCTATTCGGTGTACCTTGGGAGTAACTCCTTGTGCAAGAGCTTAAAGGAAGGAACCTCGGTGGCAAGAAATAAATAAAGGAATAAGCTAAGCAAGCTAGTAGAAGACCGAAACGTCCAAAGATCAAGACCAACCGAAGGGAATCTAAAGGCTGGCTCAATCCCCGAATTTTCCTAAGTGGAGTTGGACCGTAGTGCTAATGAAGTTCCGTAGAAGACTTAATCTACCGAGCAAGTAAGCAAAGGCGCCCTTGATCGTGTTACACGCAAAGATTAAAGTTGAGAGCTGCGTTCCACTACTTCGGATGACCAACAAGAAGAACCAATGAAGAGTGGAAAAATGGGTTGATATGTGTTCGTGCTATTGACCTGCAAGAATCGCAAGAAGAACACCAAGACTTGACCGAACCATCTTACAACGAAGATTGCCAATCGAATAAATAAAGGACTTCTCGTAGAACCCTGAACGATCAAAAGGAGCAAGAATTCTTAATGCTAAAGAAGATGCACGCGTTACGTCGGCTTTAGGACCTCGATGTTTCAAAGTACAAGAAAGTAAACCCGGTTTTCAAGATCACCAGTAATCATAGGCGAATCTCCTTTCAAGATCAGGCGATACCTCCCTAGTTGAACCTACCTTTTCATGAAGCTTCCTCAGAAATCCCTCGTTCTGCACCAATCAGTCTTTAGCAATCCATCGCCTTCGACTTCTCCTGGGGTGGCAAAGGTTGTGCGTTTCGTACCTTACGAAGTAGAGCTTATCCGAACTGTAGACCCACGTTGCGTAGGAAGCAAGGTCAAGATCCGTCAATCGGTCAGAGTATCATGGTCAAATCAGCGAGCCGAGGAAATCGTTTAGAGTTGAGAGACTTCCTATCCTTCTTAAAGCCGAACCCTTCTTTGCTCCTTGCAATCCCAACTATCATTCTATCTATAAGATCCCTTCTATCTGTTCTAATCATTATTCCTATTTCTCCTTAGAAACTAAATTTTCCTTTGTTTCTTGAACCTCTAAATGCCCTCTTATTGAAACATCCCTTCTACCTGTTCTAAATCCCTATCTCATCTTAGCTTGAAACTGGATTTGTCTTTTCTTTTTGGAAAAGTGCATACCCTACCGTTAAAGAATCCTTTCTATCTTTCTAGACCTCATTGCTATCGTCCCTTGAAACCGAACCTCTCTCAATCCCTTGGAAAATTGTATATCCTTTCATTCAGACAACCTTTCAGTTTGTTTTAAAACCTCGTTCATGGTTCCTCTTGAAACTTAAATTCTTGCACCTCTTGGAGTAAGGTAAATACCCTAACGTTGGAAAACTCCTCTTGTGTTTTCAATCTCGCCCTTATCTGTTCTCGAAGCCAAGTTCTTTTCGTTCCTTCTCTGTTGTTGAAAGAACTTAATATTCTCTTGATTGAGAAATTCTTTTGATCTCTTCGAACCTCGTCCTTATTTTCTTTCAAAGACAAGCTCTTCTCTTTTCCTTAAAAGAACTTGACACCACTTTCTATTGAAAAATCATTTCCATCCGCTCGAACGTCGACCTTGTGTGCTTCTTGAAAATCCCTTGTGCAAGGTGACAACCGCATTCCCTAAGTCGCAACCTTGATAACTCTTGATTCTATTCTTAATCAACGACTGTTCTTAAACCTTACACCTTAAACCTTTCATTCTCTTTCCTTGTTGGGTCAACATTTTTCTTAATAAGCATACCTTCTATAAATGTTTTCCTCTATATACTACCGTACTAGTTTTAACCTTCTGTCCCCAATGCGAATTATCCTTATGGAATGGTTCTGAGTTGGATCTTTCAAGAAATGGAGTTCGCCTAAGCTGTCAAAAGGTTAAAGCAAAGAAGTGTAACAGCCCGTTCAGTTGGGAAGATTTGGTAAATCAAGTGACCCTAAGATCGTAGCGTCTACATGTGTCATCGGAAAAGTTGAGTTGGTTCAAGAAAGAGTGAAAGCTGCCCACGACCGATAGGAGACATATGCCGACCAAGTTAGACCAGATGCGTGATGCGTTCGCTTTTTGCTGCTGAAGATATATGTGCATGATGCGCTTCGTGATATCCACCTGGAAGTCGTAACGTTCGAAGATGCTCTATCTTATGAAGAGAAGCCAACAAGAATTTTGGTCACCCAGTCAAGAGAAGTGCACCGGCAAGCAATGAAGTCCGTGAAGGCGGTGTGATCCAACCACGTGGCCAAAGGAGCGACCTTGGATATGGGGAATGTGATGAGAAATTAGTTCCAAGCAATTCGGCATGAGGAGGTCACCCAGTTCAGTTGATAGCTTCCATGCATATGTTAGATCTTTGTTAGGAATCCTTTTTACCTAAGTAAGTAGCGAGTTTAGTTCTTGCATGCTAGTTTGGGTTGGGTAGGTTATAAGTTTAGGATGCTAGAGGTGTAGTATGTGCTTGAGCTTAATTGCGTGTTAGTATGTTTTTGAGTTTAGGACTAGTTGAGCAATCGTTCCCTTTTCGGTCTTCCGTTGAATCTTTGTTCCTTTGAATCGTTCTGTTTCTNGTTTTGGGTTGGGTAAGTTATAAGTTTAGAATGTTAGAAGTTAGTAAGTTCTTGAGTTTAGTTGCATGTTAGTGTGTTCTTGAGTTTAGGATTAGTTGAGCAATCGTTTTCTTTTCAATCTTTCGTTGAATCCCTTGTTCTCTTTGAATCGTTCTGTTTCAAGTTCCCGTTAGCTTCGAGCTTCGGGGACGAAGCTCCTTTTAAGGGGGGTAGAGTGTAACACCCCGTAAATTCGTTCAAGCCTTTCGTTCGATAATTAATTCCTTGGGTAATTTAATTAATTCCAATTGGGCTAATTCTTTCAATTTGATATATATATATATATATATTCCTTGAGCCTAATTTAATTATTCTAATCAAGAGCCCAATTAATTGAATTTATTCTTGTAAGGGATTTTATTCAATTTGGACCCTTACAATGTTTGTTATTAAATATTCTTACAAGCCCACATTCTTGATCATACATTATATATATATATATATTGTTTCTAAGACATCTTATGAGCTAATTCTTGTATTTAATTTGTAAGGGGTGAATTTATTAAGNCCCTATTTTTGGACTCTAAATGGGATGAAATGTGAGTGTATTTGGTCTGATTTTGTATTCTGGAAGTGGGATTTGTTGATCTGGGTTGAACTGTCTCTGGAAGGGATTTGGGTTGGCCTTGCGGAAGACCTGAACGGCACAATGTAACCCTCGAGGGCGATCCGCAAGGTGGCGACGGTTGGCTTGGGCGGAGGAGGGTGGTCCGCCGAGGGAGGCCGTCTCCTTCTCGCGGAGGAGACTGGCGGAAGGCAGTGATCCGTGAGAGTGTTCCGCAAGTTCACTGGGAGTTGATTTCCAGTGAACGGTTTCTCTGTTGTTGTTGTCTGTTATTCTCCTTTGTTTCTGATTATTGTTGGATTGTTTTGTTGGGTATTTTACTATGTCTTTGGAGTACTTATTCATGTCATTTATTGGGTATTTTATACCTTAGCTTGGAGTATTGATTCATGTCTTTGGTTTCCATTTTTGGTATTCTTGATCTATTGATCCTTTGATTCATTATCTGGGAGTTGGTTTGTGTTCATATTTGAGATGAACACTTTGTTTTAGTTGCTTTGAGTGATGTTGGAGTATGAGGTTGTGATGGTGGTTTGGTTGAGGTTGTTGGTGGTTGTTGGCTACTATTGACTGTGCTACTATTGACTGTGCTACTATTGACTTCTGACTTTGGACTTCGGTCCCTGTGATTGGGTTGATTACCCCTGTGATTGGACTTCGGTCCCTGTGATTGGGCTCATCACCCCTGTGTACCGGTTTTCCGGGTTTGGCTCTTGACCACTGACTTTGGGTTGGTCACCCCTGTGTACCGGTTTTTCTGGGATTGACTCTTGACTCCTGACTTCTGACCATGTGGTTTGACTTGGTTTGGTGGTTGGGTTGCCTTGGTTTGGAGGTTGGAGTTGGGGTTCCTTCTTGGTCCGTTTTATGAGCTCTTTATGCTAATTCGGTCGATACCTTATGGATCTCGGTTATGGTTCGTTATTGCATTATGCTTTGTTGTTGGCTATTGGCTTTGTTTGATTGAGTCTTGGTTTGTGATTCGTTCAGCTTATTATTGTTGAGTATCGTTTTCAACTACTGAACAGTTCGTTGGTGTTTATATTCTATATGGGTGTGTAAACCTATTTACAAGCTTATGTATATCTATATCTCCTTGCGGGTGTGAATGGTGGTTGCTTAGCATTCTTTTGCTAATGGTTCTTTGTGTGTTTTCCAGGTATGGAGTAGTTATGCGAGAGCGCGCTAGAGCTTTCCTTATGAGGATGTTTAGCCTTAGTTTACCTTGTTTAGACTTTGGTTTTGGCATGTGTGCCTTGAGATATTATTAGTATACTCTGGATTAGTGGTTTGAGTACTTTTCGATGATTGTGGTTTATGTTTTGAGAATTTTATCTTGGTTTATATCTATGACAGCTTAGTCCGTTTTATGTTTAGCCTGTGCATCTAGGCTGTGTTATACCTAGATGTGGCATGACGCCCCTTAGGTTTTAAATCGCTTCCGCTATGTTTTCGTTTGATGGTTGAGATTGGCAGCTGTTGTGTTAAGCTTTAGCTATCTCAGCCGGTGTGAGGTTGGGGGTGTCACAGTATCATCAGAAGCTTCCAAATCTGGCGCATCATCACCTCCCAACCTCATATTCATAGCAAAGAACTCACCAACAGTGAAAGCAATAATGGTACCTTCATCCTTTTCTCCCATAAGAAGGTTTGTAAGGCCCAACCCCTGGCACAGTCTAGTAACAAAAGGTCCAATGAAAATAGTTTGAACCTTAGGCTTAAGTTGGGTTTGAAGCCATTTTCTCGCTTGCACGCCCATGTTGATGTTGATTCCATTCTCCATGCACCACATATAAAAAAGATCTTGCTTATAAACTTTGTTGCGGTTGGTGGTTCTGCCGGAGAGATTCACTACAAAGGCTAACCTAATAGCCTTTAAACCATTCCTTGTGATGAGATTTGCCTTGAGGTTTGATGAATTGTAAGGGGCATTGTTGGTGATGCTCCTCCAATACTGAATAGCAACAGCTTCTGAATCAAAATCTTCCTTAAACTCCCTGAAATGTGGCATAGAGATGCTCTCGTTGGTGTGGAATCCAAGCGTAACACCTAAAGTATTAACTGACAAGCTATAGTGGTTGCCAAACAGTATGAATGAAATGGACTCTCTTGCATTGTTAATTTCTTTTCTAATTTCCAATGTCGCTAAAAATTCATACGTGACTGGCGCAGATGTAGGTCCTCTCCACTCGAATAGACGGCGGAGCTGTCGGTGCCTTATCAGTCCATTCACCTCATTTTGGCAGCCAAACTATGTTAAAACATTGTCATCAAAGTGACGGCCGACGCTCAGCTGCTTGCTCTTGTAATTATCCACCGAGGTCAGTTGAAGGGGTGTCAAGTGCCTAAGAGACCTCGCACCTCGCTCCTGGGGAGCTTGTTGAACTGCAGCTTGCGGTCGTGCTCGTCACCTACTGGATTCACCGTGATCATATTTTG
Source organism: Ipomoea triloba (assembly GCF_003576645.1). Classification (NCBI taxonomy): domain Eukaryota; kingdom Viridiplantae; phylum Streptophyta; class Magnoliopsida; order Solanales; family Convolvulaceae; genus Ipomoea; species Ipomoea triloba. The sequence goes on along the minus strand of NC_044923.1, from coordinate 19,183,231 downwards.
TTTTCTTTGCGATCTCTTTAGCTCGTCCCATCCTTGATGGTGATGTTTTAATCCTTCTTGAAGTAAAAATAAGTCACTATGTTCAAACCTTGAGTATGGAGTCTACCTTGCGTGGAGAAGAGAAGAAAAATAGGGTTGGGAAGCAAAAATGGCGTGGGAAGGCCGAATGGAGGGTTTTATTCCGTGGGGAAGCTTTCACGCCGGCGACACGCGTGTGTGCGTGCGTGGGGGCTTTCTGCCTCGCTCCCACGCACGGCTACACGCGTGTGAGCGTGCATGGGGGCTTACTGCCACGCTCCCACGCACGTCTGCACGCGTGTGATCCTGCGTGTCAGCGCGGTGCACTATTTTCTTCCGGTTTTGGTTTTTCCCTTCATACCTATGCTCGAATTAGACCTTTCCAAAGTAATTTTTAGTCTCGAATCCTACAAGTTAGTCCTCAAAAGCATGGTACCATTGGATTGTAACAAATTATTATAACAAAAACATAAAAAGAACTTTAAAAACAATTTATTGAAATCTTGGGTTGCCTCCCAAGTAGCGCCACAGTTTACGTCATTGGCTAGACGCATGATACCTTGTTCACGAATCAACCATACTCCTTGGTAGTAGACTAGTGGGTAGGAAACATTTTGGTACCCACGTATTCTTCCATGTAAGCTTATCATTTTTCCACTTCGGTTTTGATTTAGTTTTCGTTTTCACCGTCGCCCTTACATTATCATCTTCTTCCTTCATTCTTTCCTTCTCATCACTTGTGGCTTGTCCATCAAATCTCAGGGTTATTTCACCTGAACTCACATCTATGCATGCATGACACGTAGCCAAAAATTGTCTTCCAAGAATTAAGGATCCATGGGGCTCATTATCACCCATCTTGCAAACAACAAAGTCGATAGGCACAAGAAATTTTCGTACTCTTACTAAAACATCTTCCGCTAAGCCTTCAGGACACCGTGTGGTTCCATCAGCTAAACGCAGAGTCAGCCTCGTCGGTTTCAAGCTTGGTAAGTTCAATTTTTCAAAAAGATTTGAAGACATGACATTAATAGAAGCTCCAAGATCGGCAAGAGCATTTTGAGGTTCCATATTCTGTATAGAACAAGGAATCAACAAAGCTCCAGGGTCGCCCTTCTTTCTGGGGTAACCCTCAGTCAAACAAGCCGAAGATTCTTGGCTTAAGCAAATAAAATTATCACAATTGTCATCCTCAAATAACTCGCGGCATTCCCTGTTATTGAAAAATTTTCGGATAAAAGCATTAATTGTACCTTCTCGAGTCGCTTCTTTCTCTTTTGAACTTTTGTTTTTGTCACGTGGTAGCTCCTTTTCTTTTGGACGCACTTCCGAAGTGGTTTTCTCCTTGCTTTCCTTCATTGAGATTGTGCACGAACCGCTCGTATTCTTTAATTCGAGATTGGGACTACAAGAGGTAGTCTCGTTTCTCTTGTCTTCTACCTTACATTGGCATATTCCGCAAATAGCATCCATCGGATCACATTTTTCATGTTCTTCTTCCTTGGCATCAATAGCATTGACTCTCTCTTTTGGATTGTTCTCAGTGTTACTCGGTAGTTTTCTGTAGTGTCTATCCGACATCATCTTAAACATTTGAGAGATTTGATTCTCAATGGTCTTTAGTGTAGCCTTGGACTCTTGTTTAAGACTAGAAATCTCTTGTCGAATCTCTTGAGTAATCTCTTGTTTTAGATTAGCCCGATCATTCTTGAGTTCCATGATTGTCCTTGTAAGTCTTTCATCTACTTCACGGATGTCATCCCTTCTCTGTTGAGTAAAGTAAAGTTGAGAGTTGTATTGTGGCCTGAATTGGGTCATTTGATTTCCATTTCCTTGGTTTTGATTGTACATCAATATGTTCTTATCATTTTGTCCATATGCAGGCTTGTTTCCATAGTTGTATTGTCCTCTCGCTTGATATCCATCATTGTTGCTATTGGTCCAACCCTCTCCCTGTTTCCAATTATTGTTCGATCTTTGATTCTGTCCATAAGCATTGTAGTTGGAGTTCCTTTGGTAATCTACCGCCTCAACTTGCTCAGATGCAGACGGAGAAGTGCAAATATTGGTATCATGAGGTCCTCCACACATGTTATAGTAAAGAGCCAAAGCCATACAAGGCTTGGGTTTTCCTTCCATTTTTTCTACCATAGCCTGTAGCTTTTTGATTTCGTGATTCATTGCCTCTATTTTTGCATCGCTCGCCACACGATTATCAACTTCATATATGCCCCTGTGATCTCCTCGTCGGTCGTACCAACAGGATGTATTCTTAGATATTCTTTCAATTAGTTTTTCAGCTTCTGGCAAAGCTACAGAGACAAAGGCACCGCTGGAGGATGAGTCAAGCAACATCTTTCCTTCATCTGTTAGCCCTCCGTAGAATGAGCTAATCATGTCCCATGGGTGCATCAGATCTTGCGGGCATTGTCTTTTAAGAACTTTGAATCGTCGCCAAGCCTCTCCCAAACTTTCAAGCCTTCCTTGCTTGAATTCATGTATTAGCCTTCGAATCCTCATAGTCTTTGTAATGGGAAAGAACTCGTTCATGAATTCAGGATGTAACTACTGCCACGATTTGAAATGATTGTCGTCTTGGCTTTCCAACCATCGTGTTGCCTCTTCTATAACTGAAAATGGGAATAATTTAAGTCGAACTATTTCCTCACTAACGCCTTCTTGCCTGTACATCCCACATGCTCGTATGAACCTTATGATGTGTGCATTGGCATATTAAGATGGTAATCCCGAGAGATAATCCAACAATCTATGCATTTAGATCCAAAATAGAGATAAGATCATCACACTAGCATCATACAATCACACAATCCAAATCCCTAGATTAAACTAGCCACTCATGATATGAAATCAAAGACAAAAGCTAATTTAATCCAAGAACAAGTGATAAGCCTCCGAGATACCCTTAAATCAAGTACATATTAGGGTGTTTTGTCACGTTTATAGCATCCTTGCATGATGAATTGTGCTCATAAATGCTTGAAAATCACTAACCAACACACGGAAGCTACTTTTAGCCTAAAGGAGGTGAAACAGGAGCACCGGGAGCAAGTAGGAGCAAAAGTTGAGCTTAAAGAGCGAATCAGGCAAGATCGGAGCCCTAGAGGACCCAATTGGATGGCCACATGTGTGTGAGCGTGCATGGAAATAATCCAGTAGCCTCCCACGCACACTCACACGCGTGTGAGCAGGCGTGGAGACTGCATTGCGCGAAAATTGCTAGGGTTGCTTTTTCGGAGACTATTTAAACCCCTTTGATAGATTTTCAGAGGAGGTTCCTAGAAATTTAGTTTTCCTTTCCTTAGTTTTTCCTTTGGAGAACTTTCTCCATTTTCTTAGATTTACATTTCTTTGTTTAGATAAATCTCCATTGTAGCAAGACAACAAGCTTGGATTGAAGGATTACTTCACTCTAGGTGATCTCTATTTCATTTCTATTATATTTTGTTATCTTGTTCTTGGATTAACTTAGCTTTTGTCTTGGATTTCATATCATGAGTGGCTAGTTTAATCTAGGGATTTGGATTGTATGATTGTATGATGCTAGTGTGATGATCTTATCTCTATTTTGGATCTAAATGCTTAGATTGTTGGATTATCTATTCTTGTCTATTGATTGTTGTTTTGATGAGATCTTGTTTGGATTTGGCCAATCTAGATGATAAATTGAGCTCTTGACTCTTTCATGTCTTTGATTAGAGTTAGGATTTGAAGCTTGACACAATCATAGTTCCTATGGACTTCTTAAGAATAGTAGGATAGTGTGTAGCTTAAGTGTTTGATAAAATTCCTCTTAGAGCTTTAGATGCTTAAAGACATTCCTAAGTCAAAGAAGCCTTATGTAACACCCCGTAAATTTCATTCAAGCCTTAAGACCGGTGATTAAATTCCACTGGGTATTTTATTTGACTTAATTGGGCTCAATCCTTCCAATTGATATACATATATTTCATTCCGGAATTATTTATTAATTCTAAGGCCCAATTCTTGATCTAATTCTTGTAAGGGATTTATTTATTTTATTGAATCCTTACAATTTCTATGGAGCATTTTATAATGGCCCAATATGTATATATATATTTGTTCTTGAAAGATCAAATTCCTACTTACTAGTATTATATTAATTTGTGCAAGACCCATTCTCTTAAAAAGCCCATTATCTACTCTAGTTACCCTAGTGTAATATATTTTATGTATGTAATGATTTCTCCCATAATATAAAAGGAACTTGTATCAACCCTACCATTCCTTTTTCCTTCCCTGCAAACAATTCACTCTCAACCTAAATTCTCCTAAAAACCCTACACCATACACTACCCCTTCACCTTCAAGATTCAAGTCAAGATTGCTCTTTTAGGGTTGCTAGTGCTTGGGTAAGTGTTTATTTCTAAGAATACACCTTGCATCATGTTATTTTCATAATCTTTATACAAGTTCTTATGTTATTCTTTTGGGGATCTTTTGGGAAAAGATGATCAAGGTGAAGGTGAAGCTTAGTGAGAAGGTTTAAGAGTTCTTGGGTGAAGTGTGCTTCAAGAGGTAACTATCATGTCTCACAAAATCTATTTTACCCTCTTAATCTATGAATATTACTTGGTGTATGGGAATCCTGAGTATTTCTTTGCTGCTTAGCCTATTTGTTGTTGTCTGTGAAGTCGTTTTGATGGATTATGAACTTGTGTCCTTGATCCTTTGCATATAGATGTTTATGGATATTTATTGGTATGGATTCCTTGCTTATTTGGCTTCTGGGAGTTGTAATCTGAGTAATCTGATCCTCTTTTTATATTCTGGGAATGAACTTTGCTATTCTGTCTGTTCTGGTTTGGGAGTGGTTTGGAGTTGCTCTTGCGGTAAGGTTAGGTGGTATAATGTGTCCCGCCTAAGTGGTCTGCAAGAACAATAGAGGAATGGAGTGACGGAGGATGGCGATCCGCTGGGCAGCGCCGCCCCTTCTGGCGGAAGAGGGCGGCGGACCAAGGTGATCCGCCGGGGAGTGCCGCCGGTTGAGGCGGAAGGGTGTGGCGGAGCTGGTGATTCCGCTAGGGTGATCCGTTGGTTCTTCTGAACTTCTGTTTCCAGTAGCTATTTTGTTGGTCTGTTGTATGGTTGTTTCACCCTTGTTTCTGGAACTTGTTGGGATATTATTTTGAGTATTTTTCCTTGGTTCTTGAGCACTTATTCATGTCTCTTGATTCATTATCTTGATGTATTGGTTGGTTGAATCCTTGGTTATTTTTCCTGAGTATATGTTGTGTTTATGTTCTGGGATGAACATTATGAGTTGTTGTTCTTGGGATGAGTCTGAGGTTGGATATGGAGTGGTGGATCTTTGAGTATCTCTTGCTCTGTTTGAGGATGAACTAACTGTGGAACTAACTTTGGACTTCGGTCCCTGTGATTGGGTTTTTACCCCTGTGTACCTAACTTCTAACTTTCGGGCTTGGTGTTTGGTGTGGAGAATTGGTACTAGGGTTGGAAGTTAAGGTTTTGGTGCTTATCCTTGGGTTGTGGTCTGTTTGGTTCCTTGTTGACTCTTGAGTTGTATTGTATCTTGTTGATTGTTGGTTATTCTTTGATATATTGCGGTTTGGTTGTTTCTTAGGAGTATTCGGTTGAGTTTGTGATTCGGTTGGATATTGGTATTGTTGAGAAGTCTTGGTTTATATATATTCTTTCAGTTTGCTGTTGTTGAGTATCCGATTTTGAATATCGAACAGTTCGTTGGTGTGTATATTCTATATGGGTGTGTAAACCTATTTACAAACTTACTATATATCTATACTTCCTTGCGGGTGTGAATGGTGGTTGCTTAGCAGTCTTTTGCTAATGGTTTCTTGTATGTTTTCCAGGTATGCAATAAGTCTAAGCGTGAGCGCGATAGAGATATATCCGTATGAGGCGGCTTAGACTAGGTTGTTATGTTTTAGACTTATGATTTGGGCCTGTGTGCCAATATGAGATTCTATGTACTCTTGTTTTAGATTTTGGATCTTTTGGATATGTTTGGGGATTTATATACTATGCAGTTCAGTTTTTGGTTAGCCTATGCATCTAGGCCGTGTTTTCTTACCTAGATGTGGCATGATACCCCTTAGGTTATAATTCGCTTCCGCCATGTATGTTTGATGGTTGAGATAGGCAGCTTTTGTGCTAAGTTTTAGCTATCTCAGCTTGTGAAAAGTTGGGGTGTCACACCTTAGTACACAAAGGTGGAAAAGGACTAAGAGAACACACTCTTGAATAGCCAACATCCTTGCATTATCTATCCATTACCTTAGTCACACCACAATGCAACATACATGAACACTATCCAATCCCTACCCTTTTACATATTCACAAACTCTTTTACTTTATTACTTTCTTGCACTCAAACCAAACCTTTTGAACTCCTTTCACTCACAATCCACCATTCACCACACTCGAATCCCATGCATTACTCAATCAAGTAAGCACCCGAACGTTTGACACACCTCCACGTCCCTCCTTCGAGAACGACACTCGGGGAGTCACTGACTTTCCGTTTTAACACAAATATCTTTTGACGAATCAACCCCTACACAATACTGCTTCTTCAAAATGGCGCCATTGCCGGGGAGGGCAATAGGTTGTCATATGTTTTTTGTTTACTTTGATTGTATGAATGCTAGATTTGAGTATTGTTAATCCATACCACTTTCTTTTGTTTTATTTCTATTTTATCTGTTTTTGCTACTTACCCAATTGACTACTTCTAGTCAATTGTGGAATTTCAGTTTCATTGATAATCTTACTAGGTAAATGCACACGCGAGCAAAAGAAAATCAAGGCTTCGCCTTTCATGCGTATGTGCTGCGGGAAACAACAACGGTACTCACCTAGTGGGTGCTGATATTCATCACTAGCGCACAATGGCCACGACGACGCATCGGACTAGTAAGGCACGACGAGGATTGACTCGGCGCATGAGTAGGTTCCGGCCCAAGTAAGTCGAACGTAATTGTCGGCCGAAGGTAGGAGCTGAGAGTGTTGTCGAAGAAAAACTCGATGTGCGTGAAAGATCGGTGCGTGGAAACTGGCGTTCATAGCCCATTATATTAAGCAACGCACGAGGTAGCTAAGAATCGTTCAATCGATTATTGATCTCAGATTCAATTCTGCTCCGGTGCTCTAAAAAACTAGTTAAATTGGCTATCAAATGCGTATATGGGTTGCATGAACGGTAGCAATACCGGGCACTAATATAAATAGCGCACACTGGCCACCAGGACGCATCAGACGAGGCACTCTGAGGATTGACTCGGCACTAGTAGGTTCCGGCCCAAGTAAGTCGAATGGAAATTTCGGCCGAAGGTAGGAGCTGATTGTGTCGTGGTCTAACAACTCGGCGTGCGTGGAATTGGTCGGAATTCGGTTTCTTTCGTACCTATTGGCGCGTGCATTGCTGTCGTGATGGCCGGCATCGGTAGGGGCTCGTGCGCGGTCCTTGTCGGTCCTTGGTTAAGCGCATACGGTGTTTCGCGATGCGAGATGGTGCGTGAGTGGTATTTGGCGTGTGCGGTCAGGTTGGATCCCTGCTCTAGCAGCGACGTGGCGTGTGCGGTCAGGTTGGATCCCTGCTCTAGCAGCGACGTCCTGCCAAGCACGCCTCTTCATTTAAGACGACACAAGCGCGCACGGCTTTGCACGCCTCTTCATTTAAGACGACACAAGCGCGCACGGCTTTGGTCGCACGATGGTTTCCTGTGTTGCATACCTGGCACGGCATTGACGGCTTAACGTATTCGCATTCTGTCGCACGCTCATCCTCGCAACGTGCCTTGCCTGGATGGCGCGCGGGACGGACGCAAAGGCATCGTTAGCGTTCCATGGTCGCCGCTTAGCACGACGCGGCCATGGCACGTGATCGATTGCCCGAGCTCTCGGATTCGGTCCACCTCGTGGGCAAGGGGCTTTGAGCTCCAATCTGTCCCTTTCTACGCGTTTTGCACGACCGAAATTGTCGCCTCGGGCCAACGATTCTGCCTGTATTCCCTTCGCTCCCCGGAGCGAGAGGACGAAGGTGTAAGTATGAACTAATTCAAATTGTGAAAATGCGAATGGCTCATTAAATCAGTTATAGTTTGTTTGATGCTACCTACTACTCGGATAACCGTAGTAATTCTAGAGCTAATACGTGTAACAAACCCCGACTTTTGGAAGGGATGCATTTATTAGATAAAAGGTCGACGCGGGCTCTGCTCGTTGCTGCGATGATTCATGATAACTCGACGGATCGCACGGCCATAGCGCCGGCGACGCATCATTCAAATTTCTTCCCTATCAACTTTCAATGGTAGGATAGTGGCCTACTGATACGGGGCGAAATACGGCTTACTTAGCTGGATTCGATCCGCACGGCCTGCCTAGTCCGCAAGGCAGTCAGCCTACGCTAACACTCGTTTATCTAGGCTAGTGTTTGGGAAAGCAAGGGACGGAACACACACACAGTTACAGCCAAGGGCCAACCTTTGTATTGCTAATGACTCGAGCAAGTACAATAGGAATACTCAAAGCTCACACCTCTCGCACAGTGTAACACCCCAATTTTCAACTCTTACATTTATTACAAAATCCCTAATAATACATCGCGGAAGCTTACATCTTATCAGCAGAAAACTGGGTGCTACCACCACACCTAGAGTGAATTCTATCACCTCTTTGACAACCTCCACTCTAAGTGCACAGGCTAAACTTACAACATCAATATACAACATCAAACTTAATACATATGGAAATAATTCTTCCAGGGTGTCTATTCTAGGATAGAGTAGACCTCGACCTGTACGTCCATCCTATTCAGAGCTCATCGGGCTACAAGGGCCCACGCTACACTGCATCTGATAAGGAAAACACATCGAAGTATAGTTAGCACGACGGCTAAGTAAGGGAATCCGTTGTCACTTAAAAGTAGACAAAGGTTTGAAAACATAAATAATTTGGAAGTTCGTAAAGTTTTTACCCATGATTTGAAAATCTACCTGCAACCAAATGATTCACAGGTAGTATAGTAGCGTATATAAGTTAAATCATGTAAAGCTTTTCTCAGATAAGAATAATAGCATAACTGCCGCTCAAAATCATTTTCATGTCTTTCAGGCGAATTTGCAAACCTTCTCATTTCCAGGAATTTCATCATTTTCACGATACACGCGTGAATTTTCACAACCATACTTGACATCTTCACAATATCCCATTTCTCAGACATCACTTGACTAGTTTCTTGGAACTAGTATCACATATCTCATCATAGTCATTGATTCAACCATTACTGGTGAAAACTCGACTTAGTTTCATTTCAAAGTATGAGGCCTTATAGGAAATGTTGAATATTCCTTGTCGTTGACCGATTGAACCTGGAACATGGGCTTGCGGTCATTACCCAAGTTCTCTTCTCAGTCCCTTGGACGATGGTTCATTAGAATGGCCCCTAGTGTGGCCCCACCTAGGTCCATTAAAATGACACCAACCTGGAGACGACGGAGTCAATACGCTTAAGTGTGCACACCCCCACAGTCTAGCCATACATGAGTGACGTAGAGACTCGGCGAATAGACTTCGCCTAAGTACGAATACAACCGTACATATTTCAATGACAACCTTCGGTAATTATAGCCCGAGGTAAAAAGACAACAAGGTCCTCGTAACTCCTTGAAACTAAGGTTTTATTCATTTTAACATCATTTTCTCATCATTCCAGTAAGGTACACGCTCACTAAAAATGGTATTTTCATTTTTAAAATAAGGTTTTAACAACCTGCATACCAAAATAGCATACGTTTTTCAACGTAAGTTTTCATAAACATTTTTAGTAGCCAAGGGCTTTTCAAGCATAGCTCAAGTACGAGCAAAATTTGGAAGAAAACACAGTTGAGAAAATACTGAACACAAGCTGGTCACTCATCGGATACTTATATATTTTCTACTAACACTACATATATGCATTTGTTGGTCCCAAGGGGATGGGGTACAAGTCTAGAGGGGGGGGGGGTGAATAGAC
>NC_044923.1:19148973-19173051 GCF_003576645.1 Ipomoea triloba | reverse complement strand
GGGGGGGGGGTGAATAGACTTGTATAAGATTTTGCAAATCTTTTTCGACTTCTCGTGTGTATTGGACTTAGGAGGTTTAGGTCCGATACCTCACAAGATGAAGACAAAGTTTTATGCGTAGCGGAAAAGTTATCCCCTTTTAGTTAGCACGAGTTTGAGTTAGTTCGAGAGGTGCGGTTATATGCAGTGCAGTTCAAGAGTTAGGTAGCGAGAGATAAAAGACAGAAAAATAAATACGAGAGAGATTTTTAAGTGGTTCGGCCAACCCGCCTACTGTTAGGAACATAATGTATTAGGTTTTGATGATACCAAAATGTATCTTAGAATCCCCTAAGTCTCGAAAGATAGGAATCAATGTAAGTTCGACAAGTAAACTAAGAGCGAAAATACAACCGGGTAACTTGAGCTCAACTCCGAAAATATTTAAGCTTAAGGTAAACTTGTGTGAACATCTTAGAAAGTCTTGTGTTGTAATCCCATAGATAGATCAGAAGAAGGCACGGGACAACACTGGAGGAATAAGGGTCTGCGAGACATCAACTAAGTCTCGAGACATAAGCAGAGTCCGAGAGATAGGATCTCTCGATACAATAACCCAGTTCGAGACATAAGCAGAGTTCGAGAGATAGATCTCTCGATACATGGGGATCAAGACATCGGACAATCGAGACATCAATCTTGGTCTCGATAAACTGACATTTCTCCAAAAGGCTGAATGACGGTCAGGAAGCATGGATAAAGTTTGGAGAAGAAGAATATCATGGAGATAAAATATTAAGGAGGTGCCGGAAGTGGATGCCACATCAGAATTCCACAACAAACGGATAGAAGGTGCACTAATCCAAAGTCAGTCTTATTCCCTAAAACGAGGATCAATGGGAATTTAAAAAGAGTAACTTTTACCAAAAGTAGCAAGTGGAGCATGGACTCAAGAAAGTGGATTATGGAATATCCACTACCAAACAAAAGGTTCAAATTACAAGACCACCACTCCATGAAAAATGCTGAAACGATGCAATTACAAGACCACCACTCCATGAAAAATGCTGAAACGATGCAAGTCCCATACCACCACTCCATGAAAAATGCTGAAACGATGCAAGTCCCATACACACACTCCATGAAAAATGCTGAAACGATGCAAGTCCCATACACAGCATGGGAGACAAATGCTGAAACGATGCAAGTCCCATACACAGCATGGGAGACAAATTTCAAACGGAATAATTTTCCCTCCAACGGAATTATTCCTTTACTCTCATATAAAGAGAACGTGAAGACACAAGTCAAAAAATAGGGGGAATTTTCGTAAGAGATCGGTTCGATTCGAAAATCTTAAGAGGTGTCTGCTTAGAACATTCAAAAGTGCAAGTGCTCAATCCGGAATATCATCCTGATATTCAAAATAGCGAGAAAACACATCTTAGTGTTTGAGAGAGTTACAAAGCTTAAACTGCTATATGTCATCTGCTAGTAGGCATGGTGAAGGCAGTTCCGTATCGATGGGAAAGCCTGGGAGTTGGAGCAACAGTATATCACCCTCTCCAACTGTCTGTGCTTCATCGGTGTCGTTTGAGGGTGTGGACTCAGGAGCTGGCAGCAGTATGACTGAGCTGGGTGCCACCTCAAGTGCTTCAGAGGTCTCGGATTCACCTCTCGAAGCTGCTACCTGTTCATCCAGAGCAGAAATGTTTGCTTGGGACAAGGAGATTGCGGCTGTTGGTATTGGATTCTCAGAATCATCTCGAGCAATCCCAGAGGTCTCTCCTGGACCTCTCGTATCCTCTACTTGATGTCCCAATGATAGAGCAGTGGCAAGCCTGATATCTTCTTGAAATTTGGATTCTGATTCACGGTCCGTGTCAGGCTCGACTTCTTGTTCATCAGCAGCTATGCCCTTCCCTTTGTCAGATCTCTCAAGATTTCTCTTGATTGTATTCATTTCATGGGCAAGGTCAAGAAGTTCACTGGCTGGGAGTTCTGTGAGGTTTAACCAGTTCAACGCGAACATCTCCTCAGCCTCCATATCTGCTGCTTGTGCAATCAGTTGATCAAAAGGGCATGTTCTCCAGTTTATCCATCGAAGAACCCTGGAGAAGTCACTTAGGCTTGTTGCATCTTCACCACGACTATCTAACTGAGTAGTAGCATCATCATTAAAGTCATGAGATCCAGCAGATAGGATTTCTGTTGCCGATGCAGCTTCCACTGTTACCTCTCGAACCACCTCTCGTGGTTCCTCAACTTCTGTCTGTACTGGATCACTGATCCCAGTACCTTCAATCTCTCGAACCTCCTCTCGAGGCTCGACCACAGACTCATCAGCACCTTCAGCATCATCATCAGCATGTAAACTTACAGAGAAAGCTCCTGACAGAGACCTGGTAGGGGGCACTCTCTCAACCTCAGTGGCCAGTGTAGCCTGAGGTTCCCCCTGGGCTTGTGCCCTGTTCTCAAGTGGTTCTTGGATTGCTGAAGGTGTTACTTCTCGAATCTGAGTGATGGCGATGGTTTTGGCTTTCTTAGCCCTTTTCGATAAGGTGATCCTCTTGATCAGGGTATCCAAAGGCTCATCATCAGATTCCTTCTCCTTGGCTGGGGCTTTCCTTTTGCCCCTTCCCTTAGGCTTCGATGGAGAAGGTGCACCCTTAACACCTTTAGCCTTTGGAGCTTGAGATTTCGTCCTACCCATATAGGTATTCCGATGAATCTCTCGCCCTTCCCTCAGTTCTAAGCCCTTCAAACTTAGAAGATATTGAACAACAAAACCGAAACCAACCTTTTTACTAATCGTCAGGTTGGTGTTGGAGACTGAGCTTTGCACCTGCTGTTGAAGAAAATTGAAGATGATATGTGCCCAGTCCATTTTGTTGTTGTTCCAGATGGCGTGGAGGATTTTGAGGATGTCCAGATTGATTTCGTCAGTTCCAGACACCTTGCCGAGCACGAATTTCATGATTAGGTCGGCAGCAAGAACAAACCTCTCCTTTAGGTGGAACTTGCGGAGGGCAGAGGATGCTCTTGTCAGAGCAGACTCCAGTCGGATTTTATCCCAAAAAGCTTGCTTGTCCAAGTCGTAATCCGAGAGGTGCTGGACTGCTTCCTCCGACGTCGCGAAGTCGAATGCCGCTCTGAGGTCACCAACAGAGGTCGTGATATGGAACTCATTGAACCGACTCTCTATTTTGCCCTTCGTGACCTTGGCATTCGCGAACCATTCAGTGAAGTCGAGTTCATGAATGGTTTGGTAGTCGTGCGTCATGTATTTCATTAGTCCTGCCTTCTCAAACTTTTTCAGGACTTTCTCCGCCATCTTTGGATTTGACGAGTGGGTGATGAAGCCGTTTTTGTCAAGGATACTTCCCGCCTTGACTTGTTTGATCTGAGTGCGAATGTGTCGCAACTCCCTCTGATATGTGTCGGAAGATGAGGTTGATGTGGATGATTCGGACGCCATAGTTGAAAGATTTGAGGTTTTGGAGGGAATGTGTACAGTGTTTAGGATTTGGGGGTTTTGGGTATTCGGTTTGAGCTTGAATCCGGGTAAGGAAGAAGGATTTGGCTTTTATATCATGTGGATTCGGGTTGGATATATGGGTAGGGTTGAGAGCTTGACCCGAAAAAGGGATCCCGGTTAATTTAAAAGAATTTAATGGTCAGAAATACCCTTTATAACGGTTATGTATGTAAGATATGGTAAGGGTATTTTGGTAAGATATAATACGGTTTTGGATAGTGGGATATAAAAAGATGATATTTATATAAGCATGCTCCCACTTATCAAGATAATGCCTTTAAGAGCGGAAAACCGTCAGTAACCGAAGACCACGTGGCTAACATTAATGCCCAAAGTTAGCCATTCCACATATATCCGTTGAGCTCATTAGTTTTACCTCTCGAAGGTAAACTCTCGACTTTGCTAGTTTAAGGATCTTCCCCCTGAGTGATTGATCCCTAAACCTCCTTATTCCTCCATCTAAGCATTCCTGTGGTTAAGGATCTTCCCCCTGAGTGATCGATCCCTAACCCTCCTTATTCCTCCATTTAGAGATACGTAGATAGTCAGTTTGATATCTTTCGAAGTGATTTCTCGAACTACCCTTCTTCGAGACATAACACAAAAAGGCAAACTGAACATGTACCTCTCGAACTACCTTTCGAACACAGATTGCGATACGGAGACAAGATTGATTCATCAAAAGATATCACTTGGAACATTTCCTTAAGTTCATTTAGTGATTTTCGAAAACATTACATGTGAATCAATATCCTATTAGATTCCATAGAAACTTTTGTTTGGCCTTGGATAGCCTAATAGGAATCTATCGTTAGAACAGGAACTAGTCATCTAAAGTCCTATTTCTCCCAATAACAGAACTAGAGGTGGCTATTCCTCTTCTTGTTCTTCTCTCCGCTGCTGCCTTCCTCACAGGCTTCATCTCCCTTTCCCTTGGTTCTCCATTTGGTTGAGGGAGGTCCTTTTCCAGAATGTGCAGCGGTAGGAGTCCCACTTGTGCAAGACTCTTCTCCTGACTCCAGTATCCCATCGTTGTGGATCTCCTCGCATTTGGGGATCCATTCACCTTGGATGGGAATAGGATGCTTGCTTGGATTATCAGTGTGACACCCCCAACCTCACACAGGCTGAGATAGATAAAATCTCAACACAACAGCTGCCTAACTCAACCAAACAGAACATAGCGGAAGCGAATTTAAAACCTAAGGGGCGTCATGCCACATCTAGGTAAGATAACACAGCCTAGATGCACAGGCTAACCATAAAAGCTGAACTGTATAAACGATAATCTTCAAGTCAAGTCTCAAAACATCCAAACACTAGTCAAGAGTTTATAAAGTCTCAAATGGCTCACAGGCCAAAGCATAAATCTAAAAACATAACCAGTATCTAAGCCTCCTCATACGGGTGTATCTCTATCGCGCTCACGCAAAGACTTTAAGGCAAACCTGGAAAACACACAAAGAACCATTAGCAAAAGACTGCTAAGTAACCACCATTCACACCCGCAAGGAAGTATAGATATACATATAAGTTTGTAAATAGGTTTACACACCCATATAGAATATAAACACCAACAAACTGTTCAATAGTTTAAATCGGATACTCAACAATGATAAACTGAACGAATCACGAACCAAGACTCATCCAAACGAAGCCAATATCCAACAAGGAATATATATATATATAACGAATCCACAAACGAGATACCAACTGAACACAATCATAAGGAACAATCAATCATAATTGAGAACAACGAGATATCAACAGAATAAACAAGGACTCATAACCAAAGAACCGAAAGGAAAACCCAACACCAACCACCAACCCTCACACCAATCATCGTATCGAACCCGACCCCAAACAAAAGCCGAGTACACAGGGGTAAAAACCCAATCACGGGGACCGAAGTCCAATCACAGGGGTGAATCGACCCAATCACGGGGGTAATGAACCCAATCACGGGGTAATGAGCCCAATCACAGGGACCGTAGTCCAGTCACAGGGACCTAAGTCCAATCACAGGGGTCATCGACCCAATCACGGGGGTAATGAACCCAATCACAGGGGTAATGAACCCGAATACAAACAATAGTAGCACATATAGTTCACCCAACAAACTCCAATGATACCAACAAACCAACATCACATACTCATACTCCAACCTCAGCCCAAAACAACCAAACAAAGTGTTCATCTCATCTATGAACACAAACAAACTCCCAGGTAATATGAATATCAAGAATCAATATACCAAGAGTACCAAAAGGGAACTAAAGACATGAATAATCTCCAAGACAAGGTAATAAATACCCAACGAAAGGCATGGATGAATACTCCAAGGACATGGCAAAATACTCCACAAAAAAATCCAACCATGATCAGAAACAAAGGAGAAACAACAGACAACAACATCACAAAACAGTCTCTGGAAGCAGATTCCTAGAGACCTTGCGGAACACATCAACGGATCTCAGCCCTCCGCCGCACTCCTCCGCAAGAAGGAGGCGGTCCTCCTCAACGGAACACCATCTCCCGTTCAACCCAACCGTCTTGGCCTTGCGGAACTCCCCGGCGGATTACATTGTACCGCCGAGGACCTCCGCAAGGTCAACTTCAACTCCCAGTTCCAGAATGCAAAGCAGACACGAAGAAATTGTTTCCAGAGGGTAAAATCAGACCAGATACATCAACATTTCATCCAAATTAGAGGCCAAAAACATGGAAATCCAAACCATCAATGATCATACAACACTAGGCAAAAGATCAAGATGAAATCCAACAAATAGATTCAACAAAATAGGCTAATCACAAGGAATTTTCAGGATTTCCAACACCAAGAACATCATATAGATTAGGAGTGAATAAAAATAGTTTTGATGGACATAGTGGTTACCTTGAGTAGCTTTCTCCAACTCCAACAAGCCCTAAGCAAGATCACAAAGCCCCACCTTCACCTTGATCATCTTTTACCCAAAGAACCCTAAAAGAACATTATAAGAATATGCTTAAAAGACTATCAAAAACACAAAATACAAGATGGATTCTTAGCTAGATGAACTTACCCACTCCTAAGCAAACATAAAAGAGCAATCTTTACTTGAAAACTTGTAGGGAAATGGAGATCAAATTTTGGTGCAAGAGGAATGGAAAATGGCGTGTAAGTGATAGGGAGGGAGGAAGAGGAGTGAAAACTTTTAGGGGTTTTGATCTTCTAAAATATATACTAAGAATACATACAATATTTAGGGTGTAAGACTTTAATATGAGTTGGGCTTAAGTATATAATATGATGGCTACAAGAATTAATTATATATATACAAGACTAGCAAATTGGGCTAATGAATTCACCCCTTATAATTAATATAGGAATTAGAATCAAGGAAGCCCATAGAAATGTCTTAGGAACATTATATAATATAAGATCAATAAGTTGGGCTTGTAGGAATATTTAATTACAACTATTGTAAGGATCCAAATTGAATAAAAATCCCTTACAAGAATAATTCAATTAATTGGGCTCTTGATTAGAATAATTAAATTAGGCTCATGAATATATATATATATATATATATAAGTATATATATTAAATTGAAAGAATTAGCCCAATTAGAGTAATTAAATTGCCCAAGGAATTAATTAATGAATCGAAAGGCTTGAACGAATTTACGGGGTGTTACACTCTACCCCCCTTAAAAGGAGCTTCGTCCCCGAAGCTCAAAGCTAACGGGAACTTGAAACGACACGATTCAAAGGAAACGAAGATTCAACGGAAGATTCGAAAAGAACGATTGCTCAACAACTCCTAAACTCACAAACACACTAACATGCAACTAAACTCAAGAACATACTAACACTTCTAACAATCTAAACTCATAACTTACCCAACCCAAACTAGCATGCAAAACAGACATAAACTAAACTACTTATCTATACTACCGGATTTCTACTACGGAGCTAACACTAACGAGAAAACTATTAACTAACCTGGTTGGCCTCCCTGAGAAGAATTGCTGGGACCGTGGGGTGGATAAGGATAAGGGTACGGGTAAGGATAGGGATACTGCTGCTGATAAGACGGTAGATACTCCGGTGGCACTTCAATGCCAAGCTTGTTCTCGATGAAGCCCAGACGCTGGAAGCCGCGATCCACTCTCAAATCTAGCGAATCGAACCTCGCCTCAACCATACGCTGCATCTCCTGCAGCTGTCGGAGTACGGGGCCAACTGGTGGCGTAGGAGCCAAGGGATCGTGCTGCTCCTTCCTTCGGTGCTCTCGGTCAGCCTCACCCACTCGTTCTTCTTCTTCGGCCTCTTCTTCAGACTCATCATCTTCCTCATCACCACCTGCCTGCTCAGCCTGCTGAGGCTCGACTAAACCTCGCAACCTCTTATGTGGAATGCGATAACGCTCGATCAGCTCTCTGCTCTCGGCGGCTGGCATCCTACTCAGCTCATGAGCGGTGATATACTCGTTCCCCTCCACTTGAAACAGCCCAGAAAACTGCAGACTCGGCGCATTGAACGCGCTGTGAACTGGCTGCCTTGCTAACTCTCCAGTGACGTTGACCCTCTTCTTCTGGAATAACCAACTCAGAACCATTCCATAAGGTCGGTTGCGCCTCTTAACTGTCTTGCAGAAATCCATGTGCAAGATCATCAGGGTAGGCAAGTCGAACTTCACTCGGTGCTTCAGAAAGTACGCAAAGGCGCACTCTATGGCTGTAACCTGTCGGCTGTTGTTCCGATTAGGCAACAAACTCTCCCCAACCAACAGCGTCAGAATCCTCTGTTCACCCGTCAGATTGTGCTTATCGGGGCGTGTATCCAAAGCAACGTTCTCATTCGGCCCCAACATGTACCTCAAGTAATCACGGAAGCCCACCTCTTGCGTCTCAACCCATGCATTACGCTCATACTCATTAACACCTCCCAACGGCAAGTTAAGCCACCTAGCCAACTTAGGCGGGTCAAACGAAATCCTTATGCCCTTCACTATCGAAGTGAGCACGGGCACTTGGTTAGTAGTCTTAACCTTCGTATTCTGATAAAATTGGTTGACCAAGTTGGGATACACCACATTCTCGATTCGCAAGAACACATTCAATAAACCTTGAAAATTTAGCATGTTCACAATTTCGGGCGAAAAGTGTAGCGGGTCAAGAGCTTTACCATCGATTATGTTGTAGCGAATGTTGCTCGAGCCTTCTCCTACCTCGGCTTGATTTCTTTTTGACATTGTCGTGGTTGTTGAGGATCGAACTTGGCTGCCGTGAACTAGATCGACAATGCTCAAACTGCGGACCCCTTGCGGAAACTTGCGGACCGGGTTGACGGGTGTGCGTGCGCTGTTGCTGTCGCCGAAAGAGGAGTCGCGGACTTGGCGGACAAGATCGGCGGACCTGGGCGTTCTGCTGCCGTTTGCTCTCTATTTGCGGGAAGAAGAAAAAGAATGTAGCGGAGAGGAAAGACGGGGAGGGTTAGGGTTATCTCGCTTAAAACTGGAAAAGACGCATGCACCCTCGACCGTGCTGACCACGCTCGCGGAAGGCTTCGGGCCGCTTCACTGCTACGCTCTCCTCGGCGGAGCTCTCTGACGGAACACGTTCCACCGTTATCTTGCTCCGCACGTGCTCGCGGAGCGCTCCCACGGAGCCCTTTGATCCGTTCCTCCCAACCGCATGGTCACCACTTGAACGTTAGAAATAAAAGCAGAGTCTTGCGACTGGAACACTACGGATCATTGTAGCTGGTTGGCGTGGTTCCTTTGTTGCTATGCGTTAGGCGCGGATTCGAGTCCCCTTGTGGACATTAGCTAGGTCTTTAGGCTCCTTTTTCCTTTCCTTTGCATCTTGCTCCTTTGTTTTGTCTTCACGAACGATCCAACCACTTAACATAAAACCGAGTCTTCAAACCCTTAACGAAACGTTACCTAAAGCTCCCTAACTATCGAAAGGTCGCCTAAGGTTCACTTAACGGTTCGACTAACTAAAACACTTAACGGAAAACTCGGAAAGCACTTAGACCACGCAACTAAAAGATTAAACTCGGGGGTTACCTTCTTCAAGCCCACTCGCCTCGGCTTGGGTGCGGCCCATCACAAAGATCTTCTTCTGCTGCGGCCTAGCCTGCTGCTCTTGGCCTCCACCTGGCCGGCTACCCCCGCTACCTGTTGCTTCATCCATAAAACCTGAGCACAGCAACTTCCAGCTGCTACATATTCTGCCTCAGCGGTGCTTGTAGCTATCGAATGCTGTTTCTTGCTAAACCATGAGACAAGTCTTCCACCTAGAAACTGACATGTCCCTGATGTGCTCTTTCGATCTATTTTACAACCGGCAAAGTCCGCATCTGAATAACCCATAAGTTCGAAAGATCCACCTCTCGAATACCAAAGTCCAACACTTTGCGTCCCTTTGAGGTATCTAAGGATCTTTTTAGATGCATTTAAGTGACTTTCCTTAGGACTTGCCTGAAATCTAGCACATACACCTACTGCAAAGGATATATCTGGTCTACTAGCAGTTAAATAAAGAAGAGATCCGATGATACCTCGATATGTAGTTTGATCGACCTCTCGACCTTCACTGTCGACATCGATACGTAGAGAGGTTCCCATGGGTACTTTGACTGAGGATTTCCCTTCTATGTTGTATTTTCTGAGTAGATCCTTGGTGTATTTCTCCTGATTGATGAAGATACCTTCCTTAAGCTGTCTCACTTGTAATCCAAGGAAGTAGTTGAGTTCTCCCATCATGCTCATCTCGAACTTCCCTTTCATCAACCTGGAGAACTTCTCGCACAAGTCTGGATTGGTGCTTCCAAAAATGATATCGTCCACATAGATTTGC
Organism: Ipomoea triloba; assembly: GCF_003576645.1. Taxonomy (NCBI): domain Eukaryota; kingdom Viridiplantae; phylum Streptophyta; class Magnoliopsida; order Solanales; family Convolvulaceae; genus Ipomoea; species Ipomoea triloba. Next base: position 19,162,683 of record NC_044923.1, on the reverse strand, counting down.
ACCAATAAGATGTGATCCTCATCCTTAATTCTAAACAATGTTTTGTCCACTAGGCCTTTGGTGAACCCACACTGAAGTAGAAAAGAGGATAAGGTGTCATACCAAGCTCTCGGAGCTTGTTTTAAGCCGTAAAGTGCCTTCTTCAACTTGTATACTTTGACAGCTCCCACGTCCTTCAAGAAACCCGGAGGTTGTTCAACGTACACCTCGTCTTCGAGAAGTCCGTTCAGAAAAGCGCTCTTGACATCCATTTGATATACTTTAAAGTCTTTGAAGGCGGCATATGCGAGAAAGATGCGTATGGCTTCGAGACGTGGCACTGGAGCGAAGGTTTCATCAAAATCTATTCCTTCCTCCTGACAATAGCCTTTGGCAACAAGTCTGGCCTTGTTCCTAACAATAACTCCATCCTCATTCATCTTGTTTCTGAAAACCCACTTTGTACCAATGACATTCTGATGATGAGGTCTCGGAACTAGTTCCCAAACATCGTTCCGTTCAAACTGATGAAGTTCCTCTTGCATGGCTTGTACCCAATCTGGATCTCATAGAGCCTCATCGATCACCTTAGGCTCAATTTGAGATAGAAAGCAAGCAAACATGCTTTCTCTGTATGCTGATCTGGTCCGAACTCTGTCACGTACATCTCCAATCACTTGATCAGCAGGGTGACTTCTCAGCCATCTTAGGTCGGGTTGTGGCCCCTCAGTTGACACTTCCGTTGAAGGTTGAGATGTGGGTTGAGCATCTATGATCTGGATCGGATCAACTGACTCAGGAGCTTTCTTCTTGGTAGGCTCTTCATCATCTGATTCTGACGGGAGTTCCGCTACGTCTCGAACTATCGGTTTCTTCCCATCGAGAGGTGAGTCTAATCTCTCGATTGACTCCGACTGAGCTTCCTCAGCTGCTTCCATTGACTTTGATGGTTGATCTGTTGATGCTCTATCATCAAAAGAGACATGTATGGATTCTTCAACCACCAACCTTCGCTTGTTGAAGACTCTGAAAGCTTTACTGGTTGATGAGTATCCCAGAAATACTCCATCATCTGCCTTTTCATCAAAAGTTCTTAGCTGAGTCTTCTCATTGTTGTGGACATAGCATTTGCACCCGAATGTGTGGAAGTAGCTTACATTCGGTTTCCTTCCATTCCACAACTCATATGGAGTCTTTCCAACTCCTTTCACGATCAAGGACCGATTTTGGGTATAGCACGCTGTGTTGATTGCTTCTGCCCAAAATCCTTGAGATATGTTAGCTTGCGAGAGCATGGTCCTTGCGGCTTCCTTGAGAGTTCTGTTCCTTCTTTCAGCAACTCCGTTCTGTTGAGGCGTTCGAGCAGCTGACAACTGATGATGAATACCGTTTTCGTTGCAGTAGCTCTCGATAAGGTTTATAGACTTGTATAAGATTTTGCAAATCTTTTTCGACTTCTCGTGTGTATTGGACTTAGGAGGTTTAGGTCCGATACCTCACAAGATGAAGACAAAGTTTTATGCGCAGCGGAAAAGTTATCCCCTTTTAGTTAGCACGAGTTTGAGTTAGTTCGAGAGGTGCGGTTATATGCAGTGCAGTTCAAGAGTTAGGTAGCGAGAGATTTTTAAGTGGTTTGGCCAACCCTCCTACGTCCACTCTTCTTCCAGAAACTCCCTAGAAGGATTGCACTAAAACTTCCCTTTTTAGTACAATATCGAGCGCTTGAGCTTTGATCACGAAGCCCGCCTCAAGCCTCAGGTTTTTCGCCCCGCTTCTTGTTACTCCACCTATCGAGCACTTGAGCTTTGATCACCAAGCCCGCCTCAAGCCTCAGGATCTTCACAAGACAGCTCCCAGGTTACTCCGCCTCTCCTCAGGTTTTTCTCCCCGCTTCCAGTTACTCCACCTCTCGAGCACTTGAGCTTTGATCACCAAGCCCGCCTCAAGCCTCAGGATCTTCACTAGACAGCTGCCAGGTTACTCCGCCTCTTCTTGCTTAATCCAAAGCAAGGACCTTTGGTTGTCACAGTTGAGTGTAACAAGCTCCAATCTGACCAGAAGCTATCGTTGTATCAACGTCGATGTAGGGCAGCTTCGGTCACCTTCTAGATGTATAGCAGTTTAAGCTTTGTAACTCTCTCAAACACTAAGATGTGTTTTTCTTGCTGTTTTGAATATCAGGATGATATTCCAAGTTGAGCACTTGCACTTTTGAATGTTCTAAGCAGACACCTCTTAAGATTTTCGAATGAACCAACCTCTTACGAAACTTCCCCCTTTTTTGAACTTGTGTCTTCACGTCCTTTTTATATGAGAGTTAAGGAATAATTCCGTTGGGGGGAAAATTATTCCGTTTGAAATTTGTCTCCCATGCTGTGTATGGGACTTGCATCTTTTCAGCATTTTTCATGGAGTGGTGGTCTTGTAACTTGAACCTTTTGTTTGGTAGTGGATATTCCATAATCCACTTTCTTGAGTCCATGCTCCACTTGCTACTTTTGGTAAAAGTTACTCTTTTTAAATTCACATTGATCCTCGTTTTAGGGAATAAGACTGACTTTGGATTAGTGCACCTTCTATCCATTTGTTGTGGAATTCTGATGTGGCATCCACTTCTGGAACCTCCTTAATATTTTATCTCCATGATATTCTTCTTCTCCAAACTTTATTCATGCTTCCTGACCATCATTCAGCCTTTTGGAGAAATGTCAGTTTATCGAGACCAAGATTGATGTCTCGATTGTTTGATGTCTTGATCCCCATGTATCGAGAGATCTATCTCTCGAACTCTGCTTATGTCTCGANAGATCCTGTCTCTCGGACTCTGCTTATGTCTCGAGACTTAGTTGATGTCTCGCAGACCCTTATTCCTCCAGTGTTGTCCCGTGCCTTCTTCTGATCTATCTATAGGATTACAACACGAGACTTTCTAAGATGTTCACACAAGTTTACCTTAAGCTTAAATATTTTCCGAGTTGAGCTCAAGTTACCCGGTTGTATTTTCGCTCTTAGTTTACTTGTCGAACTTACATTGATTCCTATCTTTCGAGACTTAGGGGATTCTAAAATACATTTTGGTATCATCAAAACCTAATACATTATGTTCCTAACAGCATTCCCAATACTTATTCCTTATCATGAATCTCAGTTCATCTTACAATCCAATCATCATCGGTGATCCATAATCATGTTTCCACCATTAACTAATAATAGATAGTTGTTCTTGTCACTATCGTCATCAATAACTTCCACCATGATCAACACCATTAGATCATAACTTGAGGTAAAGTCNCACCATGATCAACACCATTAGATCATAACTTGAGGTAAAGTCATTGCCTAACCATAATCCAAAATCGTTCAACAACTATTTTCCCAAGATTCATCATATACAATCTTTATCTCATTATTTCCATATAACACTTTCCTCAATATATATCATAATGTTATCATTACTTAAATTCATTTAAATCACAACTTATTCACCAATAGAGAGATTTCCAATTCTCAACTAAATCCCAAAGGATTAATTCTTCAAATAATTAGTCACCCGTTGATAGTATCCTAATTACCATTCAATCTATTCATCTATTCATTAAACCTTAATAACTATCCGCAGTCCTTAATCGCTATAATTAGAGCTTAATTACCTCCTGAACTCCACTGTTAATCCATCATTAATATCAATCTAACCTCATTATTAATCACATCATAACCAATAATTCTCGTAATAGTCCATCACAATCCATAATCGATATTTAGTGGGTGAGACTTTCAGTAACACCTTCTCCCCAACTTGATAATCGGTGAACTGTCGCTTCAAATCGGCATACGACTTTTGTCGATCCTGCGCGACTTTCATCCTCTCTCGAATTATCTTGATTGCCTCAATAGTCTCTTGTAGGTACTGAGGTCCAAGTGTAACGACATCGCTTGTGTCGCCCCAACACAGAGGACTTCGACATCTTCGCCCATATAATGCCTCATAAGGAGCCATTCCTATACTCGCATGGTGGCTGTTGTTATATGAAAATTCTATTAAATCTAACTATTCGTCCCATGAACCCTGGAAATCGAGCACACAACCTCTGAGCATAGCTTCCAACGTTTGTATTGTTCGCTCCGTTTGGCCATCAGTAGCAGGGTGAAAAGCCGTACTCAGTTTGAGTTGAGTGCCCATTGCCATTTGTAACGCTTCCCAAAAACGTGATAGAAATCGTGAGTCTCTATCTGAAACGATGTCTTGGGCTACCCTGTGGTGTTTAACCACGTGTTTAATATAGGCTCTTGCCAACTTTTCCATTGACCATGTTTTGTTCATTGGGATGAATCTCGCTGTCTTGGTCAGTCGATCAACAATGACCCACACTTGATCGTTTCCCGCCTTGGTTCTAGGTAATCCTCCCACGAAATCCATGGAGATTGAGTCCCATTTCCACTACGGAATCTCTAATGGTTGTAATAATCCCTTTGGTTTGCTTCTTTCTGCCTTGACCCCTTGATAGTTCAAACATCTAGCCACAAATTCAGCCACATCATTCTTCATGCCCGACCACCAAAAGTTTTGTTTCAAGTCCTTATATAATTTATCCCCACCAGGATGAACTAAATAAGGTGTGTAATGGCCTTCTTTCATTATCGGCTCCATTATCTTCTTACACCCTTTAGGTATTATCCATCTACCTTGGAATCTTACACTCCCATCCGGGTGTAGTTCAAATGATCCATGTTTTCCATCAACCATCTTCTCCTTGATGCTCTCCACCGAATTGTCCTCTTCTTGTGCTCATTTGATTTCCTCAAATAGGGTTGGAGTGACCGACATGTAATATAATTTCTTCTCTTGTTCCTCTTGACCACACATTTTCACTTCCAGATTGAGTCCTTGAAACTCCTTAGAAACAGAGAGTTCAGGCTTAATCGTATCATACTTAATAATCCATTTCCTAGGAAAGATTCGAGTTGTATATGCAACCTTTAAAATTTTACGGTTCGTGACCGGTACGTAGATCGCAGCTTATTAATAACTAGTCTTTAAAAAAATTCTTTTGAAATACCGAGAGATCTTCTCATAAATGTCATAGCCTAAACAAAAATTTTCGAACTCTAAACCCATCGGAAAAGATGAGGGGTTACAGGTACATCCGACCCCAAGAGGCATAGACTTAGAGGCTCCGGTTCAGGAGGAAACTTTCAGAAGGGTGGTGCTAATAGTGGAGGTGCTTCCCGCCCTGGCCTGGGGCAAGGACCGAGGGGTGACGGAATCCGAGAGCGGCACTTCTACTGTAGGAGGTGTGGGAAGGACCACCCAGGGAAGAACTGTGAAGGGTTTTTGGTTGAGTGTTTTAGTTGCGGTCAGCGAGGGCACAGAGCTTATGAGTGCATATCCCGAAAGGGAGGATCATCCCAGTCCAGACCGAGTGCAACCTCGGGAGCTCCAATGGCAACCCGATCTTCCAAGGAGCCTGAGGGTAGTGGTGGAACCAAGCCGAGTGGAGGCCGAGTGCTGCAAGCTGGGCCACAGCAGAAGAAGATCTTTGTGATGGGCCGGACCCAGGCGGAGGCTAGTGGGCTTAATGAAGGTAACCTCCAAGCCTAATCTCTAATTACATGGCATATAGGTGCTTTAGGACCTTTTTCTCTAAGGTGCATGTAGATAGTTACACCTTTAACTGACCCTTAGGCGATCTTCCGTTAGCTAGGGAGTTTAGGTAGCGTTTAGGTAGTAAGTTCGAAGGTCCAATCTCGTGGGATGCTATCAAGAAGGTCGTGAAGTCAGGGTCGAGAAAACAAAAGGAAGAAAGGAGGGATCAAGCAAAAAGGGGACCAAGAAGAGGACCGATGTTCACACTAAGACTCGAACCCGCATCCAAGGACTAGTGGCAAAGGTACCGGACCGTCCAACCGTGCTAATTCATTAGTTTTAGGTCGCAAGATCGCATTTTTTGTTGTTGTTTCGGGTAGGCGTGGCCGAGCGGATAGGGTGAGCGGAGCAGGGCACTCCGTGAATGTACTCCGTGTGTGCATGCGAAAGGAGGCGACGAACCAACGTCTTCCGTTAGGTGGTTCCGCTAGAAGAAGTATGGTGAACTGACGGGCCAAGGTATTCCGTTGAAGGGTTCCGCAAGGTCAAAGGGTACATGCATCATTTTTCGTTCCCACTCAGATTAAAACCCTATCTCTTGATCAATCGGCTCTTTTTGTTCCGTCCTTCTCCCTCGTAGCAGCGAGCAGTCCAGTGTTTTCCATGGATCTTCTCCGTCAACGAAGCAGACAAGTCCATCGTCCATCGCTAACGACACACGCCAGTGCATCTCTTTTCTGCTTCTGGTCCTTTCCTACTATAGCAGGTGGTTCAGTGGGCAACAGCTGCAAACATGCCAAGAAGAAATCAGGCTGGTGAAGGTGAAGGTCAGAGCAACATCCAATATTCCATTATCGATGGTAAGGCTCTTGACCGATTACATTTCTCGCCTGAACTCGTGAACATGCTAAATTTTCAAGGCTTGTTGGAACAATTCCTGCGGATTGAGAACGTAGTTTATCCCAACTTGGTCGATCAGTTTTATCAAAATATGAAGGTTAAGAAAGTTAACCAAGTACCCGTCCTCACTTCGATAGTGAAGGGTGTGAAGATTACCTTTGACCCTCCCAAGCTTGTTAGGTTACTCAGTTTGCCGTTAGGAGGGGTGAGTCAGTATGAGCGTCACTGTTGGATTGAGACGCAAGAGGTGGGCTTTTGAGATTATTTGCGGTATATGATGGGGCAAGATGAGGGCATCACATTGGATGCCAGGACTATTAAGCATGACCTGACTGGTGAGCAAAGGATTTTGACCTTGCTAGTAGGAGAGAGTTTGTTACCGAACAGGAACAACAGTAAGGAGGTAGCAGGGATGGAGTGTACCTTTGCATATTTTCTAAAGCATCGGGTTAACTTTGACTTGCCCAATTTGATGATCTCTCATATGGAGTTCTGCAAGACAGCCAAGCGTCGCAACCGACCCTATGGGATGATTCTGAGTTGGATCTTTCAGAAGAAGAGGGTGAATGTGACCCGGGATCTAGCTAGGCAGCCGATTCATAGCGCTTTCAATGCGCCGAGTCTACAGTATTGCGGGTTGTTTCAAGTGGACGGGAATGAGTATGTCACGGCTCACGAGTTGAGCAAGATGCCAACGGATGAGAGCAGGGAGCTTATAGAGCGCTTCCACATTCCCCACAAGAGGTTGAGAGGATTGGTCGCGCCTCAGCAGGCCGGACAAGCGGATGATGACATTGGAGTTTTGTGAATAGGGTTGAGATGTCAAAAGATATTTGTATGATAAAACGGAAAGTCTGTGACTCCCCGAGTGTCGGTCTCGAAGGAGGGACGTGGAGGTGTGTCAAACATTCGGGAGTTTACTTGATTGTATCATGCATAGGACTCGAGAGTGGTAAATGGTGATTGTTGGTCCCAAGGGGATGGGGTACAAGTCTAGAGGGGGGGGGTGAATAGACTTGTATAAGATTTTGCAAATCTTTTTCGACCTCTCGTGTGTATTGGACTTAGGATGTTTAGGTCCGATACCTCACAAGATGAAGACAAAGTTTTATGCGCAGCGGAAAAGTTATCCCCTTTTAGTTAGCACGAGTTTGAGTTAGTTCGAGAGGTGCGGTTATATGCAGTGTAGTTCGAGACTTAGATAGCGAGAGATAAAAACAGAAAGTAAATGCGAGAGAGATTTTTAAGTGGTTCGGCCAACCCGCCTACGTCCACTCTTCTTCCAGAAACTCCCTGGAAGGATTGCACTAAAAACTTCCCTTTCTAGTACAATATCGAGCGCTTGAGCTTTGATCACGAAGCCCGCCTCAAGCCTTAGGTTTTTCGCCCCGCTTCTTGTTACTCCACCTATCGAGCACTTGAGCTTTGATCACCAAGCCCGCCTCAAGCCTCAGGATCTTCACAAGACAGCTCCCAGGTTACTCCGCCTCTCCTCAGGTTTTTCTCCCCGCTTCCAGTTACTCCATCTCTCGAGCACTTGAGCTTTGATCACCAAGCCCGCTCAAGCCTCAGGATCTTCACTAGACAGCTGCCAGGTTACTCGCTCTTCTTGCTTAATCCAAAGCAAGGACCTTTGGTTGTCACAGTTGAATGTAACAAACTCCAATCTGACCACAAGCTATCGTTGAATCAACTTTGATGTAGAGCAGCTTCGGTCACCTTCTAGATGTGTAGCAGTTTAAGCTTTGTAACTCTCTCAAACACTAAGATGTGTTTTTCTCGCTGTTTTTGAATATCAGGATGATATTCCGGATTGAGCACTTGCACTTGAACGTATGAATCAGACACCTCTTAAGATTTTCGAATTAAAACCACTAACTTCCACTTCGAGCTTGTGTCTTCACGTCCTTTTTAAATGAGAGTTGAGGAATAATTCCGTTGGAGGGAAAATTATTCCGTTTGAAATCTGTCTCCCATGCTGTGTATGGGACTTGCATCTTTTCAGCATTTTTCATGGAGTGGTGGTCTTGTAACTTGAACCTTTTGTTTGGTAGTGGATATTCCATAATCCACTTTCTTGAGTCCATGCTCCACTTGCTACTTTTGGTAAAAGTTACTCTTTTTAAATTCCCATTGATCCTCGTTTTAGGGAATAAGACCGACTTTGGATTGGTGCACCTTCTATCCGTTTGTTGTGGAATTCTGATGTGGCATCCACTTCTGGCACCTCCTTAATATTTTATCTCCATGATATTCTTCTTCTCCAAACTTTATTCATGCTTCCTGACCGTCATTCAGCCTTTTGGAGAAGTGTCAGTTTATCGATACCAAGATTGATGTCTCGATTGTTTGATGTCTTGATCCCCATGTATCGAGAGATCTTTCTCTCGAACTCTGCTTATGTCTCGAACTAGGTTGTTGTATCGAGAGATCCTATATCTCGAACTCTGCTTATGTCTCGAGACTTAGTTGATGTCTCGCAGACCCTTATTCCTCCAGTGTTGTCCCGTGCCTTCTTCTGATCTATCTATAAGATTACAACACAAGACTTTCTAAGATGTTCACACAAGTTTCACCTTAAGCTTAAATATTTTCCGAGTTGAGCTCAAGTTACCCGGTTGTATCTTCGCTCTTAGTTTACTTGTCGAACTTACATATAATTTCTATCTTTCGAGACTTAGGGGATTCTGAAATACATTTTGGTATCATCAAAACCTATTACATTATGTTCCTAACAATTTCCCCCTTTTTGATGATGCCAACACTTATACTTACTCGTATGGCTGATTAGCAAGAAAAGAACATTAATTTTATTTTCAGCGCATACGGTAAGTTTGACAAGCGATCTAATCTGCTAAAGCATGAAGTAAGAACTCACGCAACACCCCAGTAAAAGATATATATATATTAACATAAAGGGAATGTCTTACAAGACTTTAGCAGAAAAGATAAAATAGAAGAAGACAAAAGAGATCAATAACAATCAGAGATGATCAAGAACGAGTTATGGACTACGAGAGCTTACTTCTTGTTTGCTAGAATCTTCTTGTTGATTGCTTCTCGTGTCTTGATGGGGTCTTTTGTGTCTACCAAACTCAGATAGTCATCTGTGACATGGAAGAATAGGTAGTTCCTGAAAGCCTCCCCAACAAACTCACCTTCAATTACTTCATTCTTCCACCAGTAGATACATTCTTCTGGAGACATGTTGCTGTGAAGAGACATTCCAACATACTTCAGAAGATTGAAGATCTGATGAACGAGACTTTGCTCGGTGTCTTCTCTATTCCCGAACTTGAAGGCGATCAACTTTTGTTCATCTTTTCTTTCTTTCTCTGTTTGTTGTTCTTGCCTTTTCCTTTTTCTTTCTCTGTCTTCTTCTCTTCCCTTCTCTAACTCTTTTGTGCGCTGAACCCTTAGATCCTCCTTCCTCTTGGCTTCCTCCACTGCCTTGCTTATTGTCTTTGGGACTTTTGGAGGAGGTCCAACTGGTTCACTTGCTGCCCTTTTCTTCTTGCTAGTTGTTGATGTCCTTCCCTGAGTATTTTCCCCCTTGGTGGCATCATCTGCGTGGGAAAGGAGGGTGGACATACCTTCGAAGAGTGCTTGAAGTTGGGCAGGTACTTGGTTCGACAGGTCATCGAGTAGTGCTTTGATTACGTCCTGTCGAAGCTCACTAGAGTTTTGATAGGCTCTAAGCTCTGCTCGTAACTCAGCTAATTCAGCTCTTGCACCTTCAGCCTCTGATCGAGCTACGGCAGCCTCATTTGCAGCTCTCCGTGCTGCATCCTCAGCCCATACTGCTTGTTCGAGAAGTTCTTCATGGCTGGCTCGGGAGTTACTTGTGCCAGCAGCAGGTATTGCAGAGTTTCGAACAATAGTCAGTACGCGCTCAAGTTGAGCCATCTTCTGAGATTGATCAGTCATGAATTGACGCACCTCGCCAATGAAAGTCTGCTCGGCCTCTTGATCATAGTCAGAAGGAGAAGGAGAAGAGGAGGTAGTAGTACCTTTAGTCGGAGGGGACTTGGGTGCTTCCAGATTTCCACCCATGACTTGCAATTGCGAGTCCACCTCTCGATTGAGTTCCTGAGGACCAGCATGGACACTGGGATCAGAGCTCGAAGGTAGCTCCATATCAGGCGCTTCCCGGTTTCCACCTGAGGGATGGATCACTTCTTGCTCTTCACCTCTCGAGCCTGGAGCCTCAGCTTCAGCAACCGTTGGGATTGGATCAGCCAGGGAGGGATCTTCTGTATTGGACCCTTCCCGGTTTCCATCTAATGGAAGTTCCCCCTCAGCGTCACCTCTCGAACCAGTGCTGGGAACTTGGTCATCTGCTGGTGGGGTTGAAGATGAGGTGTCGACAGGTGCTTCCCTATTTCCACCTCCGATAACACATCTTCTTCCTTAGTATCTCTCGATCCAGCAGGACTTTGCACAGTCTGCTCTTGTTGCTCTTTCTGCTCCATATCGATAGGAAAGCCTGGGAGTTGGAGCAACAAAATTTCACCCTCTCGAACTGGCTGAGCTTCATCTGTGGCATTCAAGGGTGTGGACTCAGGTGGTGGCAAAAGAAGAACAGTGTTAGGGGCCACCTCAAGTGCTTCAGAGGTCTCGGATTCACCTCTCGAAGAAGCTACCTGATCGTCCAGAGTAGAGTCATTCACTTGGGACAGGGGGATTGCTGTCGTTGGAATTGGAGTTTCAGTATCATCTCGAGCAACCCCAGAGGTCTCTCCTAGACCTCTCGTATGTTCTATAGTCTGTCCCAAGGATATTGCAGTGGCGAGCCTGATATCTTCTCGAAATTGAACATCAAGTTCTGGATCTTCCTCAGACTCGGCTTCAACTTCTTATGCATCAACAGCTATGCCCTTTCCTTTGTCAGATCGACCAAGATTTCTCCTGGTCACTTGCATCTCATGGGCATGATGTAAAAGTTCATGGGCTGGGATTGCAGTGAGGTCTAACCAGTTTAGTGCAAATATCTCCTCAGCCTCCATATCTGCTGCTCTCGAGATCAGTTGATCAAATGGACCTGTTCTTCAGTTGATCCATCGAAGTACTCTGGAGAAGTCATCCAGACTAGACACATTTTCAGCACTTTGATTCAACCGAGATGTAGTTTCAGCATTCAATTCAGCAGATGCAGCAGATAGAATTTCCGTTGGTGATGCAGCTTCTATCACCTCTCGTGGTCCCTCAACATCTGCATGTACTGGATCACTGATCCCAGTACCTTCAATCTCTCGAACCTCCTCTCGAGGCTCAACTAAAAACTCATCAGCACCCTCAGCACCATCATTAGCATGTAGATCAACACAGAAAGCTCCTGACAGGGACCTGGTAGGGGGCACTCTCTCAACCTCAGTGGCCAGTGTAGCCTGAGGTTCCCCCTGGGCTTGTGCCCTGTCTTCGAATGGTACTTGGATTGCTGAAGGTGTTACCTCTCGAATCTGAGTGATGGTTTTGGCTTTCTTAGCCCTCTTTGGCAAGGCGACCCTCTTGATCAGGGTATCCAGAGGCTCACCATCAGAGGCGACCCTCTTGATCAGGGTATCCAGAGGCTCACCATCAGATTCGTTCCTCTTGATCAGGGTATCCAGAGGCTCACCATCAGATTCGTTCTCCTTGGCTGGGGCTTTCCTTTTGCCCCTTCCCTTAGACTTTGAGGGAGAAGGTGCAACCCTTTTGCCCCTTCCCTTAGACTTTGAGGGAGAAGGTGCAACCTTAACACCTTTAGCCTTTGGAGCTTGAGATTTCGTCCTACCCATATAGGTATTCCAATGAACCTCTCGCCCTTCCCTCAGTTGTAAGCCCTTCAAACTCAAAAGATATTGAACAACAAAACCGAAACCAACCTTTTTACTGATCGTCAGGTTGGTGTTGGACACTGAGCTTTGCACTTGTTGTTGGAGGAAGTTGAAGATGATATGGGCCCAGTCCATTTTGTTGTTGTTCCAGATGGCGTGGAGGATTTTGAGGATGTCCAGATTAATTTCGTCAGATCCAGACACCTTGCCGAGCACGAATTTCATGATAAGGTCGACAGCAAGAGCAAACCTCTCCTTTAGGTGGAACTTGCGGAGGGCAGAGGATGCTCTGGGCGGTGCAGTCTCCATCCGGATTTTGTCCTAAAAAGCTTGCTTGTCCAAGTTATAATCCGAGAGGTGCTGGACTGCTTCCTCCGACGTTGCGAAGTCGAATGCTGCTCTGAGGTCACCAACAGAGGTCGTGATATGGATCTCATTGAACCGACTCTCTATTTTGCCCTTCGTGACCTTGGCATTCGCGAACCATTCAGTGAAGTCGAGTTCATGAATGGTTTGGTAGTCGTGTGTCATGTATTTCATAAGTCCTGCCTTTTCGAACTTCTTCAGGACTTTCTCCGCCATCGTTGGGTTCGTCGAGTGAGCAACGAAACCATCTCTGTCAAGAATACTCCCCGCCTTGACTTGTTTCATCTGAGAACTTATGTGTTCCAGCTCCCTCTGGTATGCACCGGAAGATGAGAATGATGATGATGATTCAGACGCCATTGTTTGAGGTGTTGGAGGGAATGTGTACAGTGTTTAGGATTTGGGGGTTTTGGGTATTCGGTTTGAGCTTGAATCCGGGTAAGGAAGAAGAAATTGGCTTTTATATCATGTGGACTTGGGTTGGATATATGGGTAGGGTTGAGAGCTTGACCCGAAAAAAAAAAAAGGGATCCCGGTTAATTTAAAAGAATTGAAAGGTCAGAAATACCCTTTTATAACGGTTATGTATGTAAGATATGGTAAGGGTATTTTGGTAAGGTATAATACGGTTTTGGATAGTGGGATATAAAGAGATGATATTTATATAAGCATGCTCCCACTCATCAAGATAATGCCTTTAAGTACGGAAAACCGTCAGTAACCGAAGACCACGTGGCTAACATTAATGTCCAAATTTAGCCATTCCACATATATCCGTTGAGCTCATCAGTTTCACCTCTCGAAGGTGAATCATCTTCCAAATGAGTTTAAGGATCTTCCCCCTGAGTGATTGATCCCTAAACCTCCTTATTCCTCCGTCTTGATCTGGTTAAGGATCTTCCCCCTGAGTGATTGATCCCTAACCCTCCTTATATGCGAAACAGTTCATGGCACTAAATACAAGAAGATAATGACCTCTCGAACTACCCTTCTTCGAGACATAACGTATATAGACAAACTGATCGGGTGACCTCTCGAACTACCTTTCGAACACAGATTGCGAGA
>NC_044923.1:19148506-19148919 GCF_003576645.1 Ipomoea triloba | reverse complement strand
CCCAATTCTATCATTCCCAATTCTAACCTTAGTTGAGAGAATCTATTTTCACATAACGCTTTTGTGAAAATATCTGCTAGTTGCTCCTCCGTTGCAACGTATTCCAAAGTTATATCCTTTTTCTCAACATGGTCTCTGATGAAGTGATACTTGATATCAATGTGTTTTGTCCTTTAATGTAACACTGGATTCTGAGTAATAGCTATAGCACTGGTGTTATCACACATAATCCTAACCTCTTTACATTCAACACCATAATCCAGTAGTTGTTGCTTCATCCATAAAATCTGAGCACAGCAACTTCCAGCTGCTACGTATTCTGCCTCAGCGGTGCTTGTAGCTATCGAATGCTGTTTCTTGCTAAACCATGAGACAAGTCTTCCACCTAGAAACTGACATGTCCCTGATGTGCT
>NC_044923.1:19134824-19148004 GCF_003576645.1 Ipomoea triloba | reverse complement strand
CCTTTGGCAACAAGTCTGGCCTTGTTCCTAACAATGATTCCATCCTCATTCATCTTGTTTCTGAAAACCCACTTTGTACCAATGACATTCTGATGATGACGTCTCGGAACTAGTTTCCAAACATCCTTCCGCTCAAACTGATGAAGTTCCTCTTGCATGGCTTGCACCCAATCTGGATCACATAGAGCCTCATCGATCACCTTAGGCTCTATTTGAGATAGAAAGCAAGCAAACATGCTTTCTCTGTATGCTGATCTGGTCCGAACTCTATCATGTACATCTCCAATCACTTGATCAGCAGGGTGACTTCTCAGCCATCTTAGGTCGGGTTGTGGCTCCTATGTTGATACCTCCGTTGTAGGTTGAGATGTGGGTTGAACATCTATGATCTGGATCTGATCAACTGAGTCAGGAGCTTTCTTCTTGGTAGACTTTTCATCATCTGATTCTGACTGGAGTTCCGCAACGTCTCGAACTCTCGACTGCTTTTCTTCGAGAGGTAAGTTTGATCTCTCGATAGACTCTGGCTGAACTTCCTCAGCTGCTTCCATTGACTTCGATGGTTGATCTGTCGATGCTCTATCATCAAAAGAGACATGTATGGATTCTTCAACCACCAATCTCCGCTTGTTGAAGACTCTGAATGCTTTGCTTGTCGATGAGTATCCCAGAAATACTCCATCATCTGCCTTTTCTTCAAAAGTTCTTAGCTGAGTCTTCCCATTGTTGTGGATATAACATTTGCACCCGAATGTGTGGAAGTAGCTTACATTCGGTTTCCTTCCATTCCACAACTCACATGGAGTCTTTCCAACTCCTTTCACGATCAAGGACCGATTTTGGGTATAGCACGCTGTGTTGACTGCTTCTGCCCAAAATCCTTTAGGTATATTGGCTTGTGAGAGCATGGTCCTTGCTGCTTCCTTGAGAGTTCTGTTTCTCCTTTCAGCAATTCCGTTCTGTTGAGGTGTTCGAGCAGCTGACAGTTGATGATGAATCCCATTCTCGTTGCAGTAGCTCTCGATCACTTGATTAACGAACTCTCCACCTTGATCTGACCGGATCTTTAGTATCAAGACATCCTTTTCAACTTGAACTTGCTTCAAAATATTTGGTAGGGCAACTTTTGTCTCGCTTTTCTTCGTTAAGAACACGGTCCAGGTGAATCTTGTGTAGTCATCTACTACCACAAGAGTGTACTTTCTTCCTCTCATGCTGGGTGGATCCACTGGTCCAAATAAGTCCATGTGAAGAAGACTTAATGGTCTAGTGGATGATGTCTCGGCTTTGCTTTTGAAAGAGGATTTGATCTGTTTGCAGCGTTGACATGCCTCACAAATCTTATCCTTTCTAAACGTCACTTTGGGCAGTCCTTCCACAAGGTTCCTCTTAGTAAGCTTGTTGATAGTTTTGAAGTTCAGATGGCTAAGCTTACTGTGCCAATCCCAGCATAAGTCTTCCTTGCTCCTTGCCAGCATACATAGGGATGGTTTGGCAGATCTCCAATCCACTATGTACATGTTTCCTTTCCTTGCTGCTTCCAGTACGACTTCAGGAGAACTCATTGATAATCCGGCATTTGCTTTTGGTAAAGATCACTCTGTAGCTCTTGTCACAGAACTGGCTTGTGCTAAGGAGGTTGAACTTGAGCCCCTCAACGTAGGATACCCCCTTGATCACCAATTCATTCTTATGAATTTCACCAACAGCCTTTGTGCGTCCTTTCTTCTCGCTGTCGCCAAATGTTACCAAGGGACCTTCGATAGGGTGGATGTTCTCAAGCAGCGTGAGGTTTCCAGTCATATATCTCGAGCATCCACTATCAATGAACCACACGTCCCTGGTGTCCTGCAAGCAGATCAAGTAGATTTAGGTACCCAAACTTTGGGTCCTGGTTGGTTAGTAAGTTTAGGCATCCATTTATACCTTGGACCCATTACTCCAGGCCTAGGTGCAATGTAGCCATTATACGTTTGATAATCATAAGGAATGCTAGCAAAGACTCTGGACCTCTTAGGTGCATAGATCAGTTTTGGTTGAGGCCTGACCTCGGACTTACGCACCATGCCCTTCATTGCCTGTTTGGTCATGTGAAATTGCTGGAAGTGAGGTTTCTTCCAGAAATCATGATTCGATGACCAATCCTCACTAGATGGATAGAGTCTGCCTTTCTCCATCCGTGAGTTCCTAACTCTGTAGATCTCAGACCTTCCATATTTGCCTTGAGGTGCATTATATGGAATGTAGCTTCTTTTGTACTCGGAATGGCCTTGCGAGAGATAGCTAGGTGATCTCTCGATATTGTTTAGCCGGCCATTCTTCATAGCTTTCCTATACTTTCCATTGCTGGTGTATAGGGACGGTTTATGAATAGCTACTCTGGTCCCTTTTGTAGGTCCTTTATGACCCTTATTCGGTTTGGGTTGAGATCCTCCATTTCTTGAAGTTCCCAAACCGTTGGTCTGCTTATCTCTCGAGAGACAGTTCTGACGGAACCCTAGACCGGTTCTATCACTGGTAGGTCTGTGATCATTCACCATTTTCTCCATAGCTTTGGAGGAATTAGTGTATGATGCTATGACCTTTCTAAGATTAAGCTCTCTGGTCTCTCGAGCTTTGCACTCTTCAGCCAGTAGGATTACTTTAGCTTCTAACTCACTTACTTTGAGAGTTAGCTCCGAATTCTGTTTCGAAACGTTCTTAAGCATATCTCTTTCAGCAGTTAGCTTGCTGTTTTCTTCCCTGATTTTGGCATGAGTGCTGTTAGCGATTTTGAGGTTCCTTCTGATCAATTCCATAGTCTCGAAGGGATCCTCATCGCTTCCAAACGAAGAACATTGAGAAGTAGAGATAGAGCAGCGAGATGTAGAAGGGGAGGTTACCTCATTATTGATAGCCATCAAGCATTTATCCTCCTCTTCTGTAGTGTATAAGCAGATGAGCCCCCTCTCATCCTCTGAGCTGCTGCTGCTGTCGCTGGAGCTCGACGTCTCGGACTCCTCGATTGCCTTCTCAAGTTCCTCAGCAACAAGCGCCTTTCTGCGCGAATGTTTCTTTGAATCTCCCTTGAAGCCACCTTGTGCTGGCTTCTCTCTGGATTCCTCTTTTCTTCTGGAATCCTTGCAGTTGTAGCATAGACCTTGATCTTCTTCCTCCATTCTTCTGGATGTGTATCTCTCATTTTTCCTTCTTGAGGAGGAGGGTGAACTTGTATTGTTCTCCGGTGTCTTCTTCATGAACTTCCTGAATTTTCTCATGAAGAAAGCAAACTGTTCGTCAGATAAAAAATCAGTGGGATTAGGGTCTGACCTTGAAGAAGTGGTTGGTTGATCAGCAACCAGTGCCACATTCCGTCTGTCCACCACGTCCTCATCTCTCGGAAACATCTCAAATTCGAAGGCTTTGAGATCTCTGAACAGTTGGTCGGTTGTGGTGTTCTTCAAATCCCTGTGATCACGCATTGTGATCACCTTCATTTCCCACTCCTTGGTAAGGCCTCGTAAGACCTTTAGGTTTAGCTCCTTTTGTGGAATCTCCTTCTCGAGATCACTAATCTCTATTGATAGCTTCATGAACCAAGATTCCATGCTGTCGATGCTCTCCCCTGGCTTCATCTTGAAGTCCTCGAACTTCTTCATGGCCACGGTGAGCTTGTTCTCCTTTTCCTGTTCGTCACCTTCACCAATTAACATCAAAGTATCCCATACCTCTTTTGCCGTTTTGCACTTTCTCACTTTTGGAAAGATGGTTTCGTCTATAGCTCTGAAGATAATATCCTTAGCAATATTGTCCAGGTTGTTTCTCTTCCTATCATCACTTGTCCATTCTTCCCTAGGTTTTGGGATGTACTTTGGTGTGTCTTGACCGGGTGCATAATGTATTTCATGTTTCTCAACTTAAGCGGTATGTACCTGATGCATCCCATGTATTGGAACCTGAGGAATTGGAGATGGATGATTCATTGGAATACGAAGAAAGGCCAATTCGAATCTTAGACTCTAAGACCCGAGATACAAGAAGGAAATCAGTTAAAATGGTCAAAGTCCAATGGTCGAATCATAGCCCGGAGGAAGCCACGTGGGAGTTGGAAAGCGTTATGATGGAACATTATCCAGAGTTATTTGACTCAGGTATGTAGGATCGATTTACTTGCTATATGCTTAAATAAATTTGTGTACTAACATTAGGCATACTAAGATTCTATTATGTGTAAGCGAAGGTAAGTAGTAATCTACTTGAGACCGTGCAGTGTAAGAAGGAAGTTTCGGGGACGAAACTCTTTTTAAGGAGGGTAGACTGTAACCCCTCGTCTATTTCGATAAGTTTGAGGTTCAGAAAATATGTCTTTAAGCTATGACATTCATAAGATAAGTGACCGATGCTTCAAAATAATTTTTTTTTAAGTATAGTTGTTATTAAGTTGCGATCGTTCGTGCCGGTCACGAACCGTAAAATTTTAGAAGCTGGTATTCGGACCCGATTATCCTAGGAAATGGATTATTAGACACCATATTATTATTCTTGAACTTCCTATTCAATTAAATCGGCCCATAGCAGCGAAAATTTATTTTGATCGTACATCGCTAAAATTTCGCGGTGTACCGAACCTAGCCCAATTTTGAGGGTTAGTCTGGAATAAATTTTTGGTTTCAAAATTATTCCTGTTTAAATTATTTTCTACCGAAACTTTATCTGTTTGGACCCCAACTGATAAGTTTGAAAATATACTTCATTATTTTATTCTATTTTAATTCTTCCATGCAAACATTCCCCTCAAAGTACTAAGTGTCTAAAACATGTTTATTCCCCTTGTCCTTTTGGTCTTGCCTTGGCCGAAATACCAAGAGAGGGAGAGAGTGTGAGCTTTCATCTTCTTCATCCTCTTCTTCCTCACTTCAAGCTTCCATAGCCAATCTCCACACAAGTCTTCAACTATTCGGTAAGTTTGCGGTTTCATTCGGTTAAAAAGTCTTGATTTCTTCCCTAGAACTTGATTGTAGGTAAAGATTTCTTAAATATGTTGTTATGGTGGTGTATTCTACCTAGGGTTTTTCGGTGAAACTTGGGGATAAAGGTTCAAGACTACTTTTACGGTGATATTACACACTTGTGAGGTAAGGAATTCCCTTAAGTTGGAATTAGTCACTTGAATTTGGATAATTGATTTTAGTTGAAATATGGTGTTTTTGGAGCTTTGGGAATATTTTCGTATACAAGTTCATAGCTTGGATATGCTTGTATATGTTGTATTTATGTCTATATAAGCTTATACTTGTGGAAATAGAGTAAGGAAATCAGGACAGATTTCTGTCAGTAACTTCCGTGAATTTCTGGGAAAAATCGGTAAATTATTTTGGTCCAATGTTTTTTATACATGTAGTTCTATAAGTGTAGAAGCCGCATATAAACTTTCA
The DNA here is from genome assembly GCF_003576645.1 of Ipomoea triloba. Classification (NCBI taxonomy): domain Eukaryota; kingdom Viridiplantae; phylum Streptophyta; class Magnoliopsida; order Solanales; family Convolvulaceae; genus Ipomoea; species Ipomoea triloba. Next base: position 19,142,590 of record NC_044923.1, on the reverse strand, counting down.
TAATTTTTGGAGCAGTATAAGTATGGTTTTCGGAATTTTTCCCAAAACTGGTCCAGAGAAGGAAAAATGCTGGACAGCACACTGCCAAGGGCAAAAATGGAATTTTCTGTGTAAATTCGTGAACCTAGGTGACCAAAACTTTTTATGAACATCAAGTACTATGAGTTAGGGTTCTACCATAAAAATTTCAAGTGAAAAAGAGTTCGGGAACTATTTTTACCGGCTCAATCTTTCGGACTGCGCAAAACTGTAATTTCTGGACAGAAACTGTCAAAATCAATTTTGACAAAAAATTTTTTTTTGTAACAAAACTAGTGACGAAATTTTGGGATGTCACAACCATATTTGGATGAAATAAATTATTTTGAAAATACTATTTGATTCCAGGAAAGAAAAAGAAAAATGTTTTCAAACCCTTAGTTTCTGGAATAAGGTGGGGACCTTCGGGAAGGCTTAAACGCCACGGCCCGGGGTTGGAATAAGGTTGGACCTATGGGAGGGCTGGAGTGCCATGGCCCTAGGTTGGGATAAGGAGACCGACGGGAAGGCAGGGAAATGCCACTGCCCAAGGTTTGAGAAGGAGAATTGAGAAATGTTCAAAGTGCTTACTCAGGGGAAACTAAGTGGAAAATTTTTGAGTATGAAGATTATTGTTATTCTGGGCTGCGGTTCAGATTATTATAGAGCTGCGGTTCTATATGCAGTATGAAAATTGTTGTTACTCTGAGCTGCGGTTCAGATTATTATAAATATTAGAGCTGCGGTTCTATTTGCAAATGATGAAATTCCTGGAAATGTGAAAGTTTGCAAACTTGTCTGAAAAGGGCATGAAAATTATTTTGAGTGGCAAGTTATGACTTCATTCTTATTTGAGAAAAGCTTTATATGATTTAACGTTTATACGCTATTATATTATCTATAAATCGTTTCGTTACAGGCAGATTTTCAAATCATGGTAAAACTTTATAAAGCTTTTAGATTATCTATGTTTTCAAACCTTCGTCTACTTTTAAGTGACAAATGGATTTCCTTACTTAGCCGTCGTGCTAACTACACTTCGTTGTGTTCTTAACAGATGTCTAGTGTAAGCTCGTGTAGCCCACCTGACTCGGATCCTTCCGAGTTGGAGTTCCCTATCTACGATCATGATGATTATGTACAGTACTTAGTTGATGTCGACCCGTATGCTCCTGGATTCGCTCCTGACTCTCCAGCTCCGGCTTATGTTCCTGCTATTCCTTCCCGACCGTATAGTCCTCCTCCGACTTACCCAACTACACCCTCTCGTATCCCGGTTCGCAGTAGCCAGCCAAATTTTCTGGATGGGGCCAGGTCTAGGTTTGGGTCTTTTCCGGTAGAGGTGTTGGAAGGGAGTGATCCCTTAGAATTTGTTGTCTTTTATCCCTGTCCGTGGAATCTCGCTCCTTCGGAACATTGGGATGAGTGGTCCATGATGTACACTCCTAGTTACTTCCTGGATCATCTCACCTGGGTTGCGGGCAACTGGCATCTTGTATGGGGGACGTACTCCGAACCGGAGTACCGCCCCTTAGAAGAGGATGACTGATTAGAAAGGTTATGGGAGGAACCCTTTTTTTTGTGTACATGTATCTTTTGTAGCCATGATGAACTTAGCTAGCTAGTAAGTTGTAATTAAACTCTTGTATATATTCTGGTAGTTAGTGTAGCTACCCCTTTTGCTCACCTATATATATATGTATGAAGATATGTTGGGTAATGATGATGATGATGTGAAATAGTTTTCTTGTTAGCCTGTGCACCTAGAGTGAACTCTGTCTGGTCTTGGCTGGGTTTAGTCTAGGTGTGGCGGTAACCACTCCGGATGTACGGTATAGCCGAGCCGGGGTGTTACATATCCTGCCTCCTCATGAATTCCTCTTGTCGTGCAAAGAACTGTTGCATGTCGAATTGTTGAGGAATTTGGGGTTGTGCTGGCATAGGATTCGGATTCCCCATAGCCACATCTTGTTCTTGTTGGTCAGCATCTTCGGGTCTTTGAGCTTGAGTATAATGGGTTGCAATATAGTGCGGGGTGATGAATGCTTGAGGTTTTAGCTTGACTTCATGATGATTGTCCATAGGAACCCCCGCATTCCTGCAAAGCTCCGTAATGAGAGAAGGGTGGCCAAGAATGCTTATTGATTTCTTTTCAACCATCATTGTTATGATTTCTCTAATGCTCTGGTTGATAAGAACTCCAACATCAATGGTGTAGCCTTCCTTGATACAATAGGTCAAGAGGACCTGATCTCTGCGGACATATCCCCTATGTGAGTTGGGGATTAGTTTTGCTTTGATGAAGTCTATAATTGCTCTATCACGCGGGGTGAAGTACTTATAGTCCATATGAGCGATTAACCCACTCCTTATATTCCATTCAGCCTCAGCATCAAAGGTTTTAGCAATCTTATTCAACATTTCTACTGTAAGATTACTCATTTTCAAATCATTATGGTAGTAATCATGTTCATAGAAATCTTCAGTACCATAGTAAGTGTTGATTGCATCAGAAGAAAAATCCACCTCAACACCCCGCACTATTGCAGTGTTTGTATCCATCCCATCCCCTGCATTAGCATAAAATTCTTTAACCACTGAACAACAAGCATCGCCTGGTTGAGCAAGAAGCAACGGCTTCCAATTCCATTCCTCCGGGACCTCCAACTGAATCCCTCTTTCTTTCTTGAAATCTCGGGTGGAGACCCAAGTGTCATATCTTTCTCTTGCTTGAGGGGTGTTGAAAGTTTCAAACCGTTGGACTTGAGGAGGGTTTTGAGCTTGTTGGGATGTTTCTCCTCTTTGCCTTTTTGAGATTCTACTCTTTGGGGCCATTTGGTAACTACAACATCATAATGTGAGAGCAATGGCTAGGCAAGAAATTTTCAAAAACTTGATTGGGACATTTTAACAAACACCTTGTGTGCATGATTTTGAACAAAGAGGTTAAGTGCATTTTAGCCTTCAAAATCAACCCATTTTTACACAACAAGCAACACCACCAATCATACAATCAATTATTCTCAACCACCAAGCAACATCATCATCCAATATTAAAATCAATTCAAGAATGTATCAAGAAAATTCAAGACTATATCTACAATACAACATCAAAATCAACAAAGTCATGGATAAAGACTAGAAAGTAGAGCAAATTAAACACAAAAGAACAAACAATCACTGACCCAAAGCAATTTAAGATTCAAATTTGAAATTTCGTGGGTTAGGGTTCATGCACAAGAAAGTCACAATTTTTAGCAAAATAACATGGAATTGAAGAGGAAAAAGGGTGGAGATGATACCTTGATGCCTTAGGAAGAGTTTGGAGTGGATAGGAGTAGAATGTAGAGAGAAATATTTTAGTGAAGAAGGGATGGGAGTGTTTTGGAGTTGCTGTGCGAAGAAGAAAACTGAAGAAGAAAATAAATTTTGGGAAGAAATAGGCTGGGTAGGGTCGGGTCACTGCATGACCCGACCGTTCGACGCGTCGAGTGAAATGCTCGACGCGTCGAACTGCTTCAGTGGGCATTCTGCCCTGATTTCACGAATTTCGCCGCGGCGAATGATCCATTCGCCGCGGCGAAATTAAATACTGTTTTTTTTTTAATTTTTAATAGAGAAAAATAAATGCAAAGAAACTCCAAACAACACAATTATTATCCAAGCAAGATTTCACTCCAAAAACATACCTAGAAACAAAATTAGGCTCAAGGACTTTATAAATACGCAATTATCAACTAAAAACACAAAAACATAAAAATAGCACAAAAACTAGAAGAAAAGCAAAATGCAATTAAAATAAATTAAAAGGACTTGGGTTGCCTCCCAAGAAGCGCTCGTTTAAGGTCGTGAGCTCGACCCCTTTTCTCTTTCAGGTGTAGGTTGGGGAACAAAGGCTAATTGCCACTTTAGCCTCAATCTTGGTGTCATCATGGTAATGTTTCAATCTTTGGCCATTTGCGGTGAAATCTCCATTTTTTCCTCGAATCACCACAGCTCCAGATGGATATGCATGAACAACCTCATAAGGTCCCGACCATCTAGACCTTAACTTCCCTGGGAATAGTTTCAACCTTGAGTTGAACAAAAGGACTTTATCACCGGAAACAAACTCCCTCTTGAGAATGTGCTTGTTATGCCATTTCTTAGTCTTTTCCTTGTAAATTTGGGCATTCTCATAAGCATCAAGTCTGAATTCCTCTAACTCATTGAGTTGAAGGAGCCTCTTTTCACCCGCAAGTTTTAAATCCATGTTGAGATTTGTGACTGCCCAGTGTGCTTTGTGTTCCAACTCTACGGGAAGATGACATGCTTTCCCGTAAACAAGCTTGAATGGTGAAGTCCCGATTGGGTTCTTGTATGCAGTCCTATATGCCCAAAGTGCATCATCAAGTTTAATGGCCCAATCCCTCCTTGACGGGTTAACAACTTTCTCAAGAATTGATTTGATTTCTCTATTAGAAAGCTCTAGTTGGCCACTAGTTTGAGGATGATAAGGAGTGGCAAGTCGGTGATGAACTCCATATTTTTCAAGAACTTTCCCCAAAGCTTTGTTGCAAAAATGCTTTCCATTATCGGTAATCAATGCCCTTGGCACTCCAAACCTTGCAAAGATATTTTTCTTTATGAACTTGATGACCACCTTAGCATCATTTGTGGGGCAAGAAACGGCTTCAACCCATTTAGAGACATAATCCACAGCAACAAGAATATATTCATGCCCAAAAGATTTAGGAAATGGACCCATGAAGTCTAAACCCCAAACATCAAATAGTTCCACCTCAAGTATGCTTTGTTGAGGCATTTCATTTCTTCTCCCAACATTGCCTACCCTTTAACATTTATCACAATGCTTCACATAAGAATGAGCATCCTTGAAACATTTATCACAATGCTTCACATAAGAATGAGCATCCTTGAACAAGCTAGGCCAATAAAATCCGGATTGTAGAGCATCCTTGAACAAGCTAGGCCAATAAAATCCGGATTGTAGAACTTCCTTGAACAAGCTAGGCCAATAAAATCCGGATTGTAGAACTTTAGCCAACAAGCTAGGCCAATAAAATCCGGATTGTAGAACTTTAGCCGCGGTTCTAGAAGCCCCAAAGTGTCCTCCATAAGGTGATGAGTGGCAATGGTTTATGACGCTTTCAATCTCATCCTCGGGCAAGTATCTTCTCATTACCCCATCGGCACATCTCTTGTAAAGAAAAGGTTCATTCCAAAGATAGTATTTTGCATCATTTTTGAGTTTTTTCTTTAGAGCACGGGAAGCATTTGGTGGGAATTTTTGACATACCACATAGTTGACCAAGTCGGAGTACCAAGGCAAAAAGGCCTTGATTGCCATAAGTTGTTCCCCACCAAGGTTGTCATCAATAGGCAACTCTTCTCCAACCACTTCCTTTTGATTCTCCAACCTTGACAAGTGATCGGCAACAAGATTTTCGGACCCCTTCTTGTCCTTGATTTCGATGTCAAATTCTTGAAGTAGAAGGGTCCATCTAATCAATCTCGGCTTGGCATCCTTTTTGTTGATCAAGTACTTGAGTGCCGAGTGGTCGGTGTGAATAATCACCTTGCTCCCCACAAGATAAGACCGAAATTTTTCAATGGCAAAAATCACGGCAAACATTTCTTTCTCGGTGGTGGAGTAGTTGACTTGAGCATCATTCATTTCTTTCTCGGTGGTGGAGTAGTTGACTTGAGCATCATTTAAAGTGTGGCCGGTGGTGGAGTAGTTGACTTGAGCATCATTTAAAGTGTGGCTTGCATAGTAGATCTTGACTTGAGCATCATTTAAAGTGTGGCTTGCATAGTAGATCGGATGCAAGCTTTTATCTCTCTTGTGGCTTGCATAGTAGATCGGATGCAAGCTTTTATCTCTCTTTTGGCAAAGAACAGCCCCCACGGCAAAATCACTAGCATCACACATGATTTCAAACAGTAAGCTCCAATCCGGTGGTGACATAATGGGTGCCGAAATTAATGCCTTCTTCAACCTATCAAAAGCTTCAAAACAAGATTCATCAAAGACAAAGTTAGCTTCTTTAGAAAGCAAATGAGTAAGAGGTTTTGAGATTTTAGAAAAATCCTTAATGAACCGCCGGTAAAATCCCGCATGCCCAAGAAAACTTCTAATTCCCTTTACCGTGGTGGGTGGTGGTAGTTTCTCAATGACTTCCACTTTTGCCGGGTCTACCTCCATGCCTTTCTTTGAGATTTTGTGACCAAGAACAATCCCACTATTTACCATAAAATGGCATTTCTCCCAATTTAGAACAAGATTGGCTTCTTCACATTTATTCAACACTTTATCCAAGTTGGCAAGGCATTCATCAAAAAATAGTCCATACACAGAAAAATCATCCATAAAAACCTCCATGCATAGTCCATACACAGAAAAATCATCCATAAAAACCTCCATGCTCTCTCCATACACAGAAAAATCATCCATAAAAACCTCCATGCTCTCTTCAATGAAATCTGAAAAAATGGCCACCATACACCTTTGAAATGTTGCCGGTGCATTACATAACCCAAATGGCATCCTCCGATATGTTGCCGGTGCATTACATAACCCAAATGGCATCCTCCGATATGCAAAAGTACCATACGGACATGTAAAGGTAGTCATTTCTTGATCCTCGGGGTGAATAGGAATTTGAAAGAATCCCGAGAAGCCATCAAGAAAACAAAAATAAGCATGCTTTGCCATCCTCTCAAGCAATTGATCAATAAAAGGAAGTGGGAAGTGGTCTTTCCTTGTAGCTTTATTCAACTTCCTATAGTCGGTGCACATTCTCCACCCGGTAACCAATCTAGTAGGAATGAGCTCATTGTTTTCATTTTCAACCACGGTTGTTCCACCCTTTTTAGGAACCACATGAATTGGGCTTACCCATTTACTATCCGAGATGGGATAGATAATGCCCGCACCCAGCAACTTTAGAATCTCCTTTTTCACCACATCTTTCATGTTCGGATTCAACCTTCTTTGTGGTTCAATGCTCGGTTTATACCCCTCTTCCAAGTATATCCTATGCATGCAATAGGATGCACTTATGCCAACAATGTCATCAAGAGTATAACCAATGATTCTTTTATGCCTTCTCAACACATGCAACAACTTGTCAATTTCATCATCATTCAATTTAGCATTCACAATAACGGGATATGTAGAATTAGGACCAAGAAAAGCATACTTCAATTCGGAGGGTAGAGGTTTTAATTCTACCTTTGGATGATTATCCCCATTGTGATTATCCAATTGGTCTCCAAGACCAAATACTTCATGCTTTGGTGAGGATGGTTGCACCAATAATTCATTCTCATCAAAAAGTTCATCAAAACCACTTGTGTCTTCATCAATTTGCTCTTCCTCAATAGTATCCTTCACACCAACTCCCAAAGGATCATTAGAAATCCAATTGCTATCTTTAAGAGTTTCCCGGACACATGAATCAATAGTATCTACACAAAAGCATTCATCAAGACAAGGGGATTTGTTAGCCAATTCAAAAACATTAAACTCAACTTTGTCATCCCCAATTTCAAGCACCAAAGTCCCCTTTTTAACATCAATTACCGCCCCGGAGGTTGCCAAAAATGGCCTCCCAAGAATGATAGGAACTTTAGCATCTTCTTCCATTTCTAGAACCACAAAATCACCCGGGATGTAATATTTGTCAATCTTTACCGGCACATCTTCAAGAACTCCCACGGGGTGTTTTACGGATCTATCCGCT
>NC_044923.1:19130187-19133880 GCF_003576645.1 Ipomoea triloba | reverse complement strand
GGGGGGGTGAATAGACTTGTATAAGATTTTGCAAATCTTTTTCGACTTCTCGTGTGTATTGGACTTAGGATGTTTAGGTCCGATACCTCACAAGATGAAGACAAAGTTTTATGCGCAGCGGAAAGGTTATCCCCTTTTAGTTAGCACGAGTTTGAGTTAGTTCGAGAGGTGCGGTTAAATGCAGTGCAGTTCGAGAGTTAGATAGCAAGAGATAAAAGCAGAAAGTAAATGCGAGAGAGATTTTTAAGTGGTTCGGCCAACCCGCCTACATCCACTCTTCTTCCAGAAACTCCCTGGAAGGATTGCACTAAAACTTCCCTTTTTAGTACAATATCGAGCGCTTGAGCTTTGATCACGAAGCCCGCCTCAAGCCTCAGGTTTTTCGCCCCGCTTCTTGTTACTCCACCTATCGAGCACTTGAGCTTTGATCACCAAGCCCGCCTCAAGCCTCAGGATCTTCACTAGACAGCTGCCAGGTTACTCCGCCTCTTCTTGCTTAATCCAAAGCAAGGACCTTTGGTTGTCACAGTTGAGTGTAACAAGCTCCAATCTGACCAAAAGCTATCGTTGAATCAACTTCGATGTAGAGCAGCTTCGGTCACCTTCTAGATGTATAGCAGTTTAAGCTTTGTAACTCTCTCAAACACTAAGATGTGTTTTCTCGCTATTTTGAATATCAGGATGATATTCTGGATTGAGCTCAGGCACTTGAACGTTTGAAATAGACACCTCTTAAGATTTTCGAATCGAACCAACTTCTTACGAATCCTCCCCCTCTCTTTAACTTGTGTCTTCACGTCCTTTTTATATGAGAGTTAAGGAATAATTCCGTTGGAGGGAAAATTATTCCGTTTGAAATCTGTCTCCCATGCTGTGTATGGGACTTGCATCTTTTCAGCATTTTTCATGGAGTGGTGGTCTTGTAACTTGAACCTTTTGTTTGGTAGTGGATATTCCATAATCCACTTTCTTGAGTCCATGCTCCACTTGCTCCTTTTGGTAAAAGTTACTCTTTTTAAATTCCCATTGATCATCGTTTTAGGGAATAAGACTGACTTTGGATTAGTGCACCTTCTATCCGTTTGTTGTGGAATTCTGATGTGGCATTCACTTCTGGCACCTCCTTAATATTTTATCTCCATGATATTCTTCTTCTCCAAACTTTATTCATGCTTCCTGACCGTCATTCAGCCTTTTGGAGAAATGTCAGTTTATCGAGACCAAGATTGATGTCTCGATTATTTGATGTCTTGGTCCCCATGTATCGAGAGATCTATCTCTCGAACTCTGCTTATGTCTCGAACTGGGTTGTTGTATCGAGAGATCCTATCTCTCGGACTCTGCTTATGTCTCGAGACTTAGTTGATGTCTCGCAGACCCTTATTCCTCCAGTGTTGTCCCGTGCCTTCTTCTGATCTATCTATGGGATTACAACACGAGACTTTCTAAGATGTTCACACAAGTTTACCTTAAGCTTAAATATTTTCCGAGTTGAGCTCAAGTTACCCGGTTGTATTTTCGCTCTTAGTTTACTTGTCGAACTTACATTGATTCCTATCTTTCGAGGCTTAGGGGATTCTAAGATACATTTTGGTATCATCAAAACCTAATACATTATGTTCCTAACAATTTCCCCCTTTTTGATGATGCCAACACTTATACTTACTCGTATGACTGATTAGCAAGAAAAGAACATTGATTTTATTTTCAGCGCATACGGTAAGTTTGACAAGTGAGCTAATCTGCTAAAGCATGAGGTAAGAACTCACGCAACACCCCAGCAAAAGATATATATATATTAACATAACGGGAATGTTTTACAAGACTTTAGCAGAAAAGATAAAATAGAAGAAGGCAAAAGAGATCAAGAACAATCAGAGATGATGAAGAAAGAGTTATGGACTACGAGAGCTTACTTCTTGTTTGCTAGAATCTTCCTGTTGATTGCTTCTCGTGTCTTGATGGGGTTTTTTGTGTCTACCAAACTCAGATAGTCATCTGTGACATGGAAGAATAGGTAGTTTCTGAAAGCCTCCCCAACAAACTCACCTTCAATTACTTCATTCTTCCACCAGTAGATACATTCTTCTGGAGACATGTTGCTGTGAAGAGACATTCCAACATACTTCACCAGATTGAAGATCTGATGGACGAGACTTTGCTCGGTGTCTTCTCTATTTCCGAACTTCAAGGCAATCATCTTTTGTTCATCTTTTCTTTCTTTCTCTGTTTGTTGTTCTTGCCTTTTCCTTTTTCTTTTTCTGTCTTCTTCTCTTCGCTTCTCTAATTCTTTTGTGCGCTGAACCCTTAGATCCTCCTTCCTCTTGGCTTCCTCCACTGCCTTGCTTATTGTCTTTGGGACTTTTGGAGGAGGTCCAGCTGGTTCACTTGCTGCCCTTTTCTTCTTGTTGATTGTTGATGTCCTTTCCTGAGTATTTTCCCCCTTGGTGGCATCATCTGTGCGGGAAAGGAGGGTGGACATGCCTTCGAAGAGTGCTTGAAGTTGGGCAGGCACTTGGTTCGACAGATCATCAAGTAGTGCTTTGATTACGTCCTGTCGAAGCTCACTAGAGTATTGGAAGGCTCGAAGCTCTACTCGTATCTTAGCAAATTCAGCTCTCGCACCTGCAGCCTCTGCTCGAGCTACAGCAGCTTCATCTGCAGCTTTCCGTGCTGCATCCTCAGCCCATACTGCCTGTTCGAGAAGTTCTGCATGACGGCCTTGGGATTCACTTATGCCAGCAGCAGGCATTGCAGCATTGCGGACAACAGCGAGTATCCTCTCGAGCTGAGCCATCTTCTGAGATTGATCAGCCATGAATTGACGCACTTCGCCAATGAAGGCTTCTTCGGCCTGTTGATCATAGTCAGAAGTAGAAGAAGAGAAGTGAGAAGTACCTTTTATCGGAGGGGACTTGGGTGCTTCCAGATTTCCACCCATAACTTGCAGTTGCGAGTCCACCTCTCGATTGAGTGTCTGAGGGGTCGCAGGGACACTGGGTTCAGAGCGCGAAGGTAGCTCCATGTCAGGCGCTTCCCGGTTTCCACCTGAGGGATGGATCACTTCTTGCTCTTCACCTCTCGAACCTGGAGCCTCAGCTTCAGCGACTGTTGAGATTGGATCAGCCAGGGAGGGATCTTCGGTATTGGACGCTTCCCGGTTTCCATCCAATAGAAGTTCCCCCTCAGCGTCACCTCTCGAACCAGTGCTGGGAACTTGGTTCTCTGCTGGTGGGGTTGGAGACGAAGTGTCGACAGGTGCTTCCCTGTTTCCACCTTCGATGTTCGCATCGTCCTCCTCAGTACCTCTCGAACCAGCAGGACCTTGAACATTTTGCTCTCGTTGCTCATCAGATTGCACTTCAGCTTGCTCAGGTGAGTCAGGAATCACTATGGTTTCAGGAGCAGCTGGTGCACTCCACCTTTCTCTTTCCGTATCGATGGGAAAACCTGGGAGTTGGAGCAACGGTATTTCACCCTCTCGAATTGTCTGTGCTTCATCGGTGTCATTCGAGGGTGTGGACTCAGGTGCTGGCAGCAGTATGACTAAGCTGGGTGCCACCTCAAGTGCTTCAGAGGTCTCGGATTCACCTCTCGAAGCTGCTACCTGTTCGTCCAGAGCAGAGAAATTTAATTGGGACAAGGGGATTGCGGCTGTTGGTATTGGGTTCTCAGAATCATCTCGAGCAATCC
>NC_044923.1:19124452-19129884 GCF_003576645.1 Ipomoea triloba | reverse complement strand
TTGATCCAACTGAGAAGTGATTTCAGCATTCAGCTCATCAGAGTTAGCAGACAGGATTTCTGTTGCCGATGCAGCTTCCACTGTTATCTCTCGAACCACCTCTCGTGGTTCCTCAACTTCTGTTTGTACTGGATCACTGATCCCAGTACCTTCAATCTCTCGAACCTCCTCTCGAGGCTCGACAACAGACTCATCAGCACAGCCAGCACCATCATCATTCAGAACAACAAACATTTCGTCTGAGATGGATCGGATAGGGGGCACTCTCTCAACCTCAGCGGCCAGTGTAGCATGAGGTTCCCCTAGGCCTGTACCCTGTCTTCGAATGGTACTTGGATAGCTGAGGGTGTTACCTCTCGAATCTGAGTGATGGCGATGGTTTTGGCTTTCTTAGCCCTTTTTGGCAAGGCAACCCTCTTGACCAGGGTATCCAGAGGCTCATCATCAGATTCCTTCTCCTTGGCTGGGGCTTTCCTTTTGCCCCTTCCCTTAGGCTTCGAGGGAGAAGGTGCACCCTTAGCACCTTTAGCCTTTGGAGCTTGAGATTTCGTCCTACCCATATAGGTATTCCGATGAATCTCTCGCCCTTCCCTCAGTTCTAAGCCCTTCAAACTTAGAAGATATTGAACAACAAAACCGAAACCAACCTTTTTACTGATCGTCAGGTTGGTGTTGGAGACTGAGCTTTGCACCTGCTGTTGAAGAAAATTGAAGATGATATGTGCCCAGTCCATTTTGTTGTTGTTCCAGATGGCGTGGAGGACTTTGAGAATGTCCAGATTGATTTCGTTAGTTCCAGACACCTTGCCGAGCACGAATTTCATAATAAGGTCGGCAGCAAGAGCAAACCTCTCCTTTAGGTGGAACTTGCGGAGGGCAGAGGATGCTCTGGGCGGTGCAGTCTCTAGTCGGATTTTATTCCAAAAATCTTGCTTGTCCAGGTCGTACTCCGAGAGGTGCTGGACTGCTTCCTCCGACGTCGCGAAGTCGAATGCCGCTCTGAGGTCACTAATAGAGGTCGTGATATCAATCTCATTGAACCGACTCTCTATTTTGCCCTTCGTGACCTTGGCATTCGCGAACCATTCAGTGAAGTCGAGTGCATGAATGGTGTGGTAGTCGTGCGTCATGTATTTCATTAGTCCTGCCTTCTCAAACTTTTTCAGGACTTTCTCCGCCATCTTTGGATTTGACGAGTGGGTGATGAAGCCGTTTTTGTCAAGGATACTCCCCGCCTTGACTTGTTTGATCTGAGTGCGAATGTGTCGCAACTCCCTCTGATATGCGTCGGAAGATGAGGTTGATGTGGAGGATTCGGACGCCATAGTTGACAGATTTGAGGTTTTGGAGGGAATGTGTACAGTGTTTAGGATTTGGGGGTTTTGGGTATTCGGTTTGAGCTTGAATCCGGGTAAGGAAGAAGAATTTGGCTTTTATATCATGTGGATTCGGGTTGGATATATGGGTAGGGTTGAGAGCTTGACCCGAAAAGGGATCCCGGTTAATTTAAAAGGAATTTAAAGGTCAGAAATACCCTTTATAACGGTTATGTATATAAGATATGGTAAGGGTATTTTGGTAAGATATAATACGGTTTTGGATAGTGGGATATAAAGAGATGATATTTATATAAGCATGTTCCCACTTATCAAGATAATGCCTTTAAGAGCGGAAAACCGTCAGTAACCGAAGACCACGTGGCTAACATTAATGCCCAAAGTTAGCCATTCCACATATATCCGTTGAGCTTTTTACCTCTCGAAGGTAAACTCTCGACTTTGCTAGTTTAAGGATCTTCCCCCTGAGTGATTGATCCCTAAACCTCCTTATTCCTCCATCTGAGCATTCCTGTGGTTAAGGATCTTCCCCCTGAGTGATTGATCCCTAAACCTCCTTATTCCTCCATCTGAGCATTCCTGTGGTTAAGGATCTTCCCCCTGAGTGATCGATCCCTAACCCTCCTTATTCCTCCATTTAGAGATACGTAGATAGTCAGTTTGATATCTTTTGAAGTGATCTCTCGAACTACCCTTCTTCGAGACATAACACAAATAGGCAAACTGAACATGTACCTCTCGAACTACCTTTCGAACACGGATTGCGATACGGAGACAAGATTGATTCATCAAAAGAAGATATCACTTGGAACATTTCCTTAAGTTCATTTAGTGATTTTTGAAAGCATTACATATGAATCAATATCCTATTAGATTCCATAGAAACTTTTGTTTGGCCTTGGGCAGCCTAATAGGAATCTATCGTTAGAACAGGAACTAGCCATCTAAAGTCCTATTTCTCCTAATAACAGAACTAGCGGTGGCTACTCCCCTTCTTGTTCTTCTCTCTGCTGCTGCCTTCCTCACAGGCTTCATCTCCCTTTCCCTTGGTTCTCCATTTGGTTGAGGGAGGTCCTTTTCCAGAATGTGCAGCGGTAGGAGTCCCACTTGTGCAAGACTCTTCTCCTGACTCCAGTATCCCATCGTTGTGGATCTCCTCGCATTTGGGGATCCATTCACCATGGATGGGAATAGAATGCTTGCTTGGATTATCAGGAAGCTCCGCAATCTGTTCACCCTTCGTTGATTCTGGATAGTTCTCTCCTTGAAAGTCTTTGGACTTCGTTGCTGATTTTCTCCCTCTATACCAGAATGGTACATCGTCTTTTCCTTTCTTCTTCTCCATGAAGAAGTCGATGACATAAACTGATGAGAAAACCCTTCTATTTATAGCCCAAAAAGGTTACCACTGTTGAGTCACGGGATGCCATATGAATGACCATTCAATGCTGTGTAACTCCAAAGCTGCCATAAAGTTGATGGAACCGCCCTCACATGCGAAACAGTTCATGGCACTAAATACAAGAAGATAAGATTTGATCATTCATCCCAATTCTATCATTCCCAATTCTAACCTTAGTTGAGAGAATCTATTTTCACATAACGCTTTTGTGAAAATATCTGCTAGTTGCTCCTCCGTTGCAACGTATTCCAAAGTTATATCCTTTTTCTCAACATGGTCTCGGATGAAGTGATACTTGATATCAATGTGTTTTGTTCTTGAATGTAACACTGGATTCTGAGTGATAGCTATAGCACCTGTGTTGTCACACATGATCTTAACCTCTTTACATTCAACACCATAATCCAGTAGTTGTTGCTTCATCCATAAAACCTGAGCACAGCAACTTCCAGCTGCTACATATTCGGCCTCAGCGGTGCTTGTAGCTATCGAATGCTGTTTCTTGCTAAACCATGAGACAAGTCTTCCACCTAGAAACTGACATGTCCCTGATGTGCTCTTTCGATCTATTTTACAACCGGCAAAGTCCGCATCTGAATAACCCATAAGTTCAAAAGATCCACCTCTCGAATACCAAAGTCCAACACTTTGCGTACCTTTGAGATATCTAAGGATCTTTTTGGATGCATTTAAGTGACTTTCCTTAGGACTTGCCTGAAATCTAGCACATACACCTACTGCAAAGGATATATCTGGTCTACTAGCAGTTAAATAAAGAAGAGATCCGATGATACCTCGATATGTAGTTTGATCGACCTCTCGACCTTCACTGTCGACATCGATACGTAGAGAGGTTCCCATGGGTACTTTGACTGAGGATTTCCCTTCTATGTTGTATTTTCTGAGCAGATCCTTGGTGTATTTCTCCTGATTGATGAAGATACCTTCCTTAAGCTATCTCACTTGTAATCCAAGGAAGTAGTTGAGTTCTCCCATCATGCTCATCTCGAACTTCCCTTTCATCAACCTGGAGAACTTCTCGCACAAGTCTGGATTGGTGCTTCCAAAAATGATATCGTCCACATAGATTTGCACCAATAAAATGTGATCCTCATCCTTAATTCTAAACAATGTTTTGTCCACTAGGCCTTTGGTGAACCCACACTGAAGTAGAAAAGAGGATAAGGTGTCATACCACATGAAAGGATAAGGCCTTCTCATTGTCTCCAAATGTCACCAGGGGACCTTCGATAGGATGGATGTTCTCTAGCAGTGTTAAGTTTCCCGTCATATGTCTCGAACATCCACTGTCAATGAACCATATGTCCCTGGTGTCCTGCAAGCGGATCAAGCAGATTTAGGTACCCAAACTTTGGGTCCTGGTTGGTTAGTAAGTTTAGGCATCCATTTATACCTTGGACCCATTACTCCAGGCCTAGGTGCAATGTAGCCATTATACGTTTGATAATCATAAGGAATGCTAGCAAAGGTTTTGGGCCTCTTTGGTGCATAAATCAACTTAGGTATAGACTTTTGGATCAGCTTATGCACCATGCCTTTCATACGCTGTTTGGTCATGTGAAATTGCTGGAAGTGAGGTTTCTCCCAGAAATCATGATTCGATGACCAATTCTCACTAGATGGATAGAGTCTACCTTTCTCCATCCGTGAGTTCCTAACTTTGTGGATCTCAGACCTTCCATATTTTCCTTGAAGCGCATTATATGGAATGTAGCTCCTTTTGTACTTGGAATGGCCTTGCGAGAGATAGCAAGGTGATCTCTCGATATTGTTTACCCGGCCATTCTTCGTAGCTTTCCTATACTTTCCATTTTGCTGGTGTATAGGGACGGTTTATGAATAGCTACTCTGGTATTTTCTGTTGGTCTTTTATGACCTTTGTTTGGTTTGGGTTGAGATCCTCCATTATTTGAAGTTCCCAAACCATTGGTTTGTTTATCTCTCGAGAGACAGTCTTGACGGAACCCTAGACCGGTTCTATCACTAGTAGGTCTGTGATCATTTACCATTTTCTCCATAGCTTTGGAGGAATTCGTGTATGATGCTATGACCTTTCTAAGATTAAGCTCTTTGGTCTCTCGAGCTTTGCACTCTTCAGCCAGTAGGATTACTTTGGCTTCTAACTCACTTACTTTGAGAGTTAGCTCCGAATTCTCTTTCGAGACATTCTTAAGCATATCTCTTTCAGCAGTTAGTTTGCTGTTTTCTTCCCGGATTTTGGCATGAGTGCTGTTAGTGATACCGAGGTCCCTTTTAAGTGTTTCAAGCATCTCAAAGGGATCTTCATCGCTTCCGAACGAAGAACAACGAGAGGTAGAGGTAGAGTAGTGAGATGTGGAAGTAGAGGTTACCTCATTGTCAATGGCCATTAGACATTGATCCTCTTCTTCCTCGGTGTATAAGCAGATGAGTCCCCTCTCATCTTCTGAGCTGCTGCTGTCTTCACTGGAGCTCGATGTCTCGGACTCCTCGATTGCTCTCTCGAGTTCCTCAGCAACAAGCGCCTTTCTGCGCAGATGTTTCCTTGAATCTCCCTTGAAGCCACTTTGTGCTGGCTTTTCTTTGGATTCCTCCTTTCTCCTGGAGTCCCTGCCTTCTTGGCCTTGATACTTACTTACCATAGGGTAAGGGCACTCGGCTTTGAAGTGTCCTGGTCTCCTGCAGTTGTAGCA
>NC_044923.1:19121108-19122226 GCF_003576645.1 Ipomoea triloba | reverse complement strand
TGCTTATGTCTCGAGACTTAGTTGATGTCTCGCAGACCCTTATTCCTCCAGTGTTGTCCCGTGCCTTCTTCTGATCTATCTATGGGATTACAACACGAGACTTTCTAAGATGTTCACACAAGTTTACCTTAAGCTTAAATATTTTCCGAGCTGAGCTCAAGTTACCCGGTTGTATTTTCGCTCTTAGTTTACTTGTCGAACTNTGCTTATGTCTCGAGACTTAGTTGATGTCTCGCAGACCCTTATTCCTCCAGTGTTGTCCCGTGCCTTCTTCTGATCTATCTATAGGATTACAACACGAGACTTTCTAAGATGTTCACACAAGTTTACCTTAAGCTTAAATATTTTCCGAGTTGAGCTCAAGTTACCCGGTTGTATTTTCGCTCTTAGTTTACTTGTCGAACTTACATTGATTCCTATCTTTCGAGACTTAGGGGATTCTAAGATACATTTTGGTATCATCAAAACCTAATACATTATGTTCCTAACAATTGTTGTTGGCCTCAACACCCGGAATATTGATGCTATTGTGTTCATCCAAGTCGGGTGCAATATAATCGGACATAGCTCTCCTTGCCGGTGGGGGTTGATTTACACCGTTTCCATTTCCTTCACCGTTTCCATTAGGATTGACATTGATGTTGCCTTGCTCGTTTGCCATCCTCTTTTGTTTGGACCCCAACTGATAAGTTTGAAAATACTTCATTATTTGTTTGGACCCCAACTGATAAGTTTGAAAATACTTCATTATTTTATTGGACCCCAACTGATAAGTTTGAAAATACTTCATTATTTTATTCTATTTTTTTTCCTAAGTTTGAAAATACTTCATTATTTTATTCTATTTTTTTTCCCCATAAAAACATCTTACCTCAAAAGGAAGAATACCCAAAGCCAATTTATTCCATTAGTTCTTCTTCTTCTTCTTCCTTGGCTGAATTTCAAAAGAGAGAAAGAGAGGTGACTTCCACCATTTTCCTCCATTAAAACCATAGCCAAGCTTGTACACAACTCTCCAATTTGTTCGGTAAGATTTCAATATTATTCTGTAGAAAGCTTTGTATTCCTTCCTAGATCATGAATCTAAGTATAGTTTCTTTATATTTGTTGTTATGGTG
>NC_044923.1:19118239-19120830 GCF_003576645.1 Ipomoea triloba | reverse complement strand
TTCTTCCCTAGAACTTGATTGTAGGTAAAGATTTCTTAAATATGTTGTTATGGTGGTGTATTCTACCTAGGGTTTTTCGGTGAAACTTGGGGATAAAGGTTCAAGACTACTTTTACGGTGATATTACACACTTGTGAGGTAAGGAATTCCCTTAAGTTGGAATTAGTCACTTGAATTTGGACAATTGATTTTAGTTGAAATATGGTGTTTTTGGAGCTTTGGGAATATTTTCGTATACAAGTTCATAGCTTGGATATGCTTGTATATGTTGTATTTATGTCTATATAAGCTTATACTTGTGGAAATAGAGAAAGGAAATCAGGACAGATTTCTGTCAGTAACTTCCGTGAATTTCTGGGAAAAATCGGTAAATTATTTTGGTCCAATTTTTTTTATACATGTAGTTCTATAAGTGTAGAAGCCGCATATAAACTTTCATAATTTTTGGAGTAGTATAAGTATGGTTTTCGGAATTTTTCCCAAAACTGGTCCAGAGAAGGAAAAATGCTGGACAGCACACTGCCAAGGGCAAAAATGGAATTTTCTGTGTAAATTCGTGAACCTAGGTGACCAAAACTTTTTATGAACATCAAGTACTATGAGTTAGGGTTCTACCATAAAAATTTCAAGTGAAAAAGAGTTCGGGAACTATTTTTACCGGCTCAATCTTTCGGACTGCGCAAAACTGTAATTTCTGGACAGAAACTGTCAAAATCAATTTTGACAAAAAATATTTTTTTTGTAACAAAACTAGTGACGAAATTTTGGGATGTCACAACCATATTTGGATGAAATAAATTATTTTGAAAATACTATTTGATTCCAGGAAAGAAAAAGAAAAATGTTTTCAAACCCTTAGTTTCTGGAATAAGGTGGGGACCTTCGGGAAGGCTTAAACGCCACGGCCCGGGGTTGGAATAAGGTTGGACCTATGGGAGGGCTGGAGTGCCATGGCCCTAGGTTGGGATAAGGAGACCGACGGGAAGGCAGGGAAATGCCACTGCCCAAGGTTTGAGAAGGAGAATTGAGAAATGTTCAAAGTGCTTACTCAGGGGAAACTAAGTGGAAAATTTTTGAGTATGAAAATTATTGTTACTCTGAGCTGCGGTTCAGATTATTATAAATATTAGAGCTGCGGTTCTATTTGCAAATGATGAAATTCCTGGAAATGTGAAATTTTGCAAACTTGTCTGAAAAGGGCATGAAAATTATTTTGAGTGGCAAGTTATGACTTCATTCTTATTTGAGAAAAGCTTTATATGATTTAACGTTTATACGCTATTATACTATCTATAAATCGTTTCGTTACAGGCAGATTTTCAAATCATGGTAAAACTTTATAAAGCTTTTAGATTATCTATGTTTTCAAACCTTTGTCTACTTTTAAGTGACAAATGGATTTCCTTACTTAGCCGTCGTGCTAACTACACTTCGTTGTGTTCTTAACAGATGTCTAGGGTAGGCTCGTGTAGCCCACCTGACTCGGATCCTTCCGAGTTGGAGTTCCCTATCTACGATCATGATGATTATGTACAGTACTTAGTTGATGTCGACCCGTATGCTCCTGGATTCGCTCCTGACTCTCCAGCTCCGGCTTATGTTCCTGCTATTCCTTCCCCACCGTACAGTCCTCCTCCGACTTACCCAACTACACCCTCTCGTATCCCGGTTCGCAGTAGCCAGCCAAATTTTCTGGATGGGGCCAGGTCTAGGTTTGGGTCTTTTCCGGTAGAGGTGTTGGAAGGGAGTGATCCCTTAGAATTTGTTGTCTTTTATCCCTGTCCGTGGAATCTCGCTCCTTCGGAACATTGGGATGAGTGGTCCATGATGTACACTCCTAGTTACTTCCTGGATCATCTCACCTGGGTTGCGGGCAACTGGCATCTTGTATGGGGGACGTACTCCGAACCGGAGTACCGCCCCTTAGAAGAGGATGACTGATTAGAAAGGTTATGGGAGGAACCCTTTTTTTTGTGTACATGTATCTTTTGTAGCCATGATGAACTTAGCTGGCTAGTAAGTTGTAATTAAACTCTTGTATATATTCTGGTAGTTAGTGTAGCTACCCCTTTTGCTCACCTATATATATATGTATGAAGATATGTTGGGTAATGATGATGATGATGTGAAATAGTTTTCTTGTTAGCCTGTGCACCTAGAGTGAACTCTGTCTGGTCTTGGCTGGGTTTAGTCTAGGTGTGGCGGTAACTACTCCGGATGTACGGTATAGCCGAGCCGGGGTGTTACAAGTTGGTATCAGAGCCTAGGTTGAACCTTCGGGAATTAGATCGAAGCCTAAGTCCGAGCCTAGGTTGAGTTCAAGTTTCAAGTCAGCTTAGGTTCGTAGAGATTAACCTAAGTCGTTGTTACGGTATCATGAGCATAAGCTTTGGAGCAGAGTTGGAACGAAAGTCCGGCAGCATAAAAGGGGGTATTTTACTTTTACTCTACAGAATCTTACGATTCTGGTTGTTGAATAATATGATCAATGTTTGTGATTTCTTGCATCTGTTAATCCTTGCATGGGATTATTGTGAATAAGCTGGCTAGCGTAATGCGTTAATTATCCCTATGCTGAGGTAGAAACCCCT
>NC_044923.1:19117627-19118214 GCF_003576645.1 Ipomoea triloba | reverse complement strand
TGCTTAGCGGGTATGATAAAGTGAATGTTAGGGGACGTTGTATAGGACTTAAGTAGGTGCTATACTGACTGCCTAACTAGCTAACCCTTGAGGACTCTTATACTTCGGATACTAATTTGGATCTATCGTCCAGTGAAAATGCCTCCAAGACGCACATGCCTACCAGTAGCAACGAGAACGTCTCTGCAATTGATCGTATGGCCCGATGGGCAATGGCTGAGGATGAATGGCTGAGTTCATGATGGCTCAGCAAACCCAGAACCAGAACCAAGGATATAAACTTTCATAATTTTTGGAGTAGTATAAGTATGGTTTTCGGAATTTTTCCCAAAACTGGTCCAGAGAAGGAAAAATGCTGGACAGCACACTGCCAAGGGCAAAAATGGAATTTTCTGTGTAAATTCGTGAACCTAGGTGACCAAAACTTTTTATGAACATCAAGTACTATGAGTTAGGGTTGTACCATAAAAATTTCAAGTGAAAAAGAGTTCGGGAACTATTTTTACCGGCTCAATCTTTCGGACTGCGCAAAACTGTAATTTCTGGACAGAAACTGTCAAAATCAATTTTGACAAAAATATTTTTTT
>NC_044923.1:19113047-19116729 GCF_003576645.1 Ipomoea triloba | reverse complement strand
ACCAGGAACCTCACCTATCTCGAAAGCGCCTTATCGAATGGCACCGAAAGAGATGGAGGAACTAAAGGCACAATTGGCGGAATTACTGGAGAAAGGATTTATCAGACCAAGCGTATCGCCTTGGGGTGCACCGGTACTGTTCGTTAAGAAGAAGGATGGGAGTCTTAGACTGTGCATCGATTACAGGGAACTAAACCGAGTCACAGTAAAGAACAAGTACCCGTTGCCTAGGATCGATGATCTATTCGATCAGTTGAAAGGAGCGGGAGTGTTTTCAAAGATTGACTTACGGTCAGGGTATCATCAAGTGCGAGTCGCGAAGGGGGATGTGCCTAAGACAGCATTTCGGACGAGATATGGGCACTATGAATTCACGGTTATGCCATTCGGAGTGACTAACGCCCCAGGAACCTTTATGGACCTGATGAACCGAATTTTCCTTCCCTATTTGGATAAATTCGTCGTCGCCTTCATAAATGACATCTTGGTCTACTCTGAGACACCGGAGGATCACAAGGGACATCTTCGGACAGTGTTACAAACACTAAGGGAAAAGAAACTTTTTGCGAAATTTTCAAAGTGTGAATTTTGGAAAAGAGAAGTTGCTTTTCTTGGACACGTAATCACCCAAGAAGGGATAGCAGTGGACCCAGCTAAGATACAAGCTGTACTTGAATGGGAAGCACCCAAATCAGTTACGGAAGTCCGTAGTTTCTTAGGTTTGGCGGGTTATTACCGAAGATTTGTTCAGGACTTCTCAAGGATAGCAAAGCCGTTGACAAACCTGCTCAAGAAAACGACCAAGTATAGTTGGAGTGAAGAATGTGAGCAGGCATTCCAAGAACTTAAGACGAGATTGACGACTGCTCCAATATTGACCTTACCTGTTGGAGCGGAAGGTTACGAGTTGTACACGGATGCATCTCACAAGGGACTAGGATGTGTTTTGATGCAAAATGGAAGGGTAATAGCATATGCTTCTCGCCAATTAAAAACTCATGAAGCTAACTACCCGACGCATGACTTAGAACTGGCAGCCGTGGTATTTGCTCTCAAGATTTGGCGACACTACCTCTATGGAATCTCATGCAAGATTTATACGGACCACAAGAGTTTAAAGTACATCTTTACTCAGCGAGACCTTAATCTAAGGCAAAGGAGATGGTTGGAATTGATCAAAGATTATGACTTGGAAATCCAATACCAGGAGGGCAAAGCAAACAAGGTAGCTGATGCCTTGAGTCGAAAATCAAACCATGCTCTTTGGGTATTACCCGAACAATTATGCGAGGATTTTCAGAGACTCAATTTGGAGATACAGATGTGTGGTCAGGTGGAACAGGAAATAAAATTTTACTACATGTCGGTGACTCCAACCCTATTCCAGGAAGTCAAACAAGCACAAGAAGAGGACAATTGGGTAGGGAGCATCAGGGAGAAGATGATTGATGGAAAACATGGTCCATTTGAATTACACCCAGATGGGAGTGTAAGATTCCAAGGTAGGTGGATAATACCAAAAGGGTGTAAGGAGATAATGGAACAATTAATGAAGGAAGGTCATTATACACCCTATTCAGTTCATCCTGGTGGGGATAAACTGTATAAGGACTTAAAACAAAATTTCTGGTGGTCAGGCATGAAGAAGGATGTAGCTGAATTTGTGGCTAAATGCTTGAACTGTCAAAAGGTCAAGGCAGAAAGAAGTAAACCAAAGGGATTATTGCAGCCATTAGAAATTCCGCAGTGGAAATGAGACTCAATCTCGATGGATTTCGTGGGAGGATTGCCTAGAACCAAGTCTGGAAACGATCAGGTGTGGGTTATTGTCGATCGACTAACTAAGACAGCGAGGTTCATTCCAATAAACAAGACATGGTCCATGGAAAGGTTGGCAAGAGCCTATATTAAACACGTGGTTAAATATCACGGAGTAGCGCAAGATATCGTTTCAGACCGAGATTCACGATTTCTATCACGTTTCTGGGAAGCGTTGCAGATGATGATGGGCACTCAGCTCAAATTAAGTACAGCTTTTCACCCTGCCACTGATGGCCAAACGGAGCGAACGATACAGACATTGGAAGATATGCTCAGTGGTTGTGTACTTGATTTCCAAGGTTCATGGGATGAGCAGTTGGATTTAATAGAATTTTCCTATAACAACAACTATCATGCAAGTATAGGAATGGCTCCTTATGAAGCGCTGTATGGGCGAAAATGTCGAAGTCCTCTATGTTGGAATGACAAGAGCGACGTTGTTATACTGGGACCTCAGTACCTACAAGAGACTATTGAGGCAATCAAGGTGATTCGGGAAAGGATGAAAATTGCACAGGATCGTCAAAAGTCATATGCCGATTTGAAACGACAATTCACCGAACATCAAGTTGGAGAGAAGGTGCTATTGAAAATCTCACCAACTAAAGGAGTCAAAAGATTTGGAAAGAAAGGAAAGTTGAGTCCTCGTTATATAGGACCCTATGAAATCTTGGAAAGGATAGGAAATTTAGCCTACCGACTGGCCCTACCAATTGAGCTTGACCGGGTGCATAATGTATTTCAT
Organism: Ipomoea triloba; assembly: GCF_003576645.1. Taxonomy (NCBI): domain Eukaryota; kingdom Viridiplantae; phylum Streptophyta; class Magnoliopsida; order Solanales; family Convolvulaceae; genus Ipomoea; species Ipomoea triloba. The sequence continues at coordinate 19,114,163 of NC_044923.1, read as the reverse complement.
GTTTCTCAACTTAAGCGGTATGTACCTGATGCATCCCATGTATTGGAACCTGAGGAATTGGAGGTGGATGATTCGTTGGAATACGAAGAAAGGCCAATTCGAATCTTAGACTCTAAGACCCGAGATACAAGAAGGAAATCAGTTAAAATGGTCAAAGTCCAATGGTCGAATCATAGCTCGGAGGAAGCCACGTGGGAGTTGGAAAGCGTTATGATGGAACGTTATCCAGAGTTATTTGACTCAGGTGTGTAGGATCGATTTACTTGCTATATGCTTAAATAAATTTGTGTACTAAGATTAGGCATACTAAGATTTTATTATGTGTAAGCGAAGGTAAGCAGTAATCTATTTGAGACCGTGGAGTATAAGAAGGAAGTTTCGGGGACGAAACTCTTTTTAAGGAGGGTAGACTGTAACCCCTCGTCTATTTCGATAAGTTTGAGGTTCAGAAAATATGTCTTTAAGCTATGACATTCATAGGATAAGTGACCGATGCTTCAAAATAATTTTTTTTTGAGGAAGTATAGTTGTTATTAAGTTGCGATCGTTCGTGCCGGTCACGAACCGTAAAATTTTAGAAGCTGGTATTCGGACCCGATTATCCTAGGAAATGGATTATTAGACACCATATTATTATTCTTGAACTTCCTATTCAATTAAATCAGCCCATAGCAGCGAAAATTTATTTTGATCGTACATCGCTAAAATTTCGCGGTGTACCGAACCTAGCCCAATTTTGAGGGTTAGTCTGGAATAAATTTTTGGTTTCGAGAATTATTCTATCCAGATTATTTTCTACCGAAACTTTATCTGTTTGGACCCCAACTGATAAGTTTGAAAATACTTCATTATTTTATTCTATTTTTTTTCCCCATAAAAACATCTTACCTCAAAAGGAAGAATACCCAAAGCCAATTTATTCCATTTGTTCTTCTTCTTCTTCTTCCTTGGCTGAATTTCAAAAGAGAGAAAGAGAGGTGACTTCCACCATTTTCCTCCATTAAAACCATAGCCAAGCTTGTACACAACTCTCCAATTTGTTCGGTAAGATTTCAATATTATTCGGTAAAAAGCTTTGTATTCCTTCCTAGATCATGAATCTAAGTATAGTTTCTT
>NC_044923.1:19068463-19111463 GCF_003576645.1 Ipomoea triloba | reverse complement strand
TTATTCGGTTAAAAAGTCTTGATTTCTTCCCTAGAACTTGATTGTAGGTAAAGATTTCTTAAATATGTTGTTATGGTGGTGTATTCTACCTAGGGTTTTTCGGTGAAACTTGGGGATAAAGGTTCAAGACTACTTTTACGGTGATATTACACACTTGTGAGGTAAGGAATTCCCTTAAGTTGGAATTAGTCACTTGAATTTGGATAATTGATTTTAGTTGAAATATGGTGTTTTTGGAGCTTTGGGAATATTTTCGTATACAAGTTCATAGCTTGGATATGCTTGTATATGTTGTATTTATGTCTATATAAGCTTATACTTGTGGAAATAGAGAAAGGAAATCAGGACAGATTTCTGTCAGTAACTTCCGTGAATTTCTGGGAACAATCGGTAAATTATTTTGGTCCAATTTTTTTTATACATGTAGTTCTATAAGTGTAGAAGCCGCATATAAACTTTCATAATTTTTGGAGTAGTATAAGTATGGTTTTCGGAATTTTTCCCAAAACTGGTCCAGAGAAGGAAAAATGCTGGACAGCACACTGCCAAGGGCAAAAATGGAATTTTCTGTGTAAATTCGTGAACCTAGGTGACCAAAACTTTTTATGAACATCAAGTACTATGAGTTAGGGTTCTACCATAAAAATTTCAAGTGAAAAAGAGTTCGGGAACTATTTTTACCGGCTCAATCTTTCGGACTGCGCAAAACTGTAATTTCTGGACAGAAACTGTCAAAATCAATTTTGACAAAAAAAATTTTTTTTTTGTAACAAAACTAGTGACGAAATTTTGGGATGTCACAACCATATTTGGATGAAATAAATTATTTTGAAAATACTATTTGATTCCAGGAAAGAAAAAGAAAAATGTTTTCAAACCCTTAGTTTCTGGAATAAGGTGGGGACCTTCGGGAAGGCTTAAACGCCACGGCCCGGGGTTGGAATAAGGTTGGACCTATGGGAGGGCTGGAGTGCCATGGCCCTAGGTTAGGATAAGGAGACCGACGGGAAGGCAGGGAAATGCCACTGCCCAAGGTTTGAGAAGGAGAATTGAGAAATGTTCAAAGTGCTTACTCAGGGGAAACTAAGTGGAAAATTTTTGAGTATGAAAATTATTGTTATTCTGGGCTGCGGTTCAGATTATTATAGAGCTGCGGTTCTATATGCAGTATGAAAATTATTGTTACTCTGAGCTGCGGTTCAGATTATTATAAATATTAGAGCTGCGGTTCTATTTGCAAATGATGAAATTCCTGGAAATGTGAAATTTTGCAAACTTGTCTGAAAAGGGCATGAAAATTATTTTGAGTGGCAAGTTATGACTTCATTCTTATTTGAGAAAAGCTTTATATGATTTAACGTTTATACGCTATTATAGTATCTATAAATCGTTTCGTTACAGGCAGATTTTCAAATCATGGTAAAACTTTATAAAGCTTTTAGATTATCTATGTTTTCAAACCTTTGTCTACTTTTAAGTGACAAATGGATTTCCTTACTTAGCCGTCGCGCTAACTGCACTTCAATGTGTTTCTTATCAGTTGCAAATTAGTGTGGGCCCCTGTAGCCGATGAGCTCGGAATAGAAGGGAAGTACAGGTTGAGGTCTACTCTTTGATGTAGACAGGGATTGTTATTAATGTTGTAAGTTTAGCCTGTGCACTTAGAGTGGAGTTTGTCAAAGAGGTGATAGAATTCACTCTAGGTGTGGCGGTAGCACCCGATTTTCTGTTGATATGATGTAAGCTTCCGCAGCGTTTTATTACGGATTTTGTAATAAATGTAAGAGTTGAAAATTGGGGTGTTACAAATCAAGCCTTGATGTCTTCATAAGAGTTGTAGCCATCAGATAATTAACTAGCAGGCCTCCTAGTCATTAAATGAGACAACCAATTAAAAAAAAATACTGAAGAATATTATATACTCATTGCAGATAAATTAACTGAATAAATGTAACACCCCAATTTTCAACTCTTACATTTATTACAAATCAGTATTCATATGTTGCGGAAGCTTACATCTTATCAGCAGAAAACTGGGTGCTACTGCCACACCTAGAGTGAATTCTATCACCTCTTTGACAAACTCCACTCTAAGTGCACAAGCTAAACTTACAACATTAACAACAATCCCTGCCTACATCAAAGAGTAGACCCCAACCTCAACTTCCATCCTATTCAGAGCTCATCGGGCTACAGGAACCCACCCTATATAACATCTGTTAACAGAAAACACATTGAAGTGTAGTTAGCACGACGGCTAAGTAAGGATATCCATGGGTTATTCAAAACTAAATAAAGGTTTTGTAAAAATTGTTACATAGGAAACCCTATACCGTACTCATCGGCAAAGATTCTACCTACAACAGTTATAAATAGCAACTTGCATACATTATGAGCAAAATTCAATAACGTCTCATATCATTTTCCCTCTTGACAAGGTCATTTGGTAATCATTTACATACCCAATAATATATTGTTAAACAATTAAGCATACTAGTAAGTAGTAGAAAACATAAATCACACATCTTACTTATAATCACCTTAGTAGAAAAACATTTCCCTCATAATGAAATTCTCATCACTTTTCACTCTTCAAAGAGTGAGATCACCCACAACCTTTGGGTAGTTAATTACTTGTCACATCTTTCTTTCCCGTAGCTACGACGTAACTACATTCACATTTCTAATTTCTCTTAGTCCTAGATAGAAAGTGTGAGGCCTTTGGAGTCCTTTCTCCACTTTTGACCACTTGGATCGTTGAACTCGGGTTCAGTGGTCATCGCCCGGTCTAATACTGATCCCCTGGACTTATAGGAGCATTGGAATGATTCCTAGCTAGCCTCACTAGGTTCATAAGAACGACACCTACCCGAACATAGAGTGACTATACTTAAGTGTGCACACCCCCGTAGGAGTATCTTTTCCTTCCGGGTGATATAGTACTCGGCGAATGGACTTCGCCCACAGTATGATTGATCATACACATAATTACCATGCGGAATAGGCACTTTAAGCTCATCTTTATTCTGTGGTTAACAAGATCCTTCACCACTTTTACTAGAACTAAGGTTTGAAAGCATTTTTCTACTCTTTCCCTTTTCTTGCATTGAAAATATTTTGGACATACTTGGGTCAATTCCAATACTCGGAAATTAATTATCCTCTTAACCCAATTCAAAAATTCTCCTTTTCTTTTACAAAACATTTGGATAATCCACTAACAACCTTTCACCATAGTAATTCAAGTGTAACAATTCTACACTTTTAACCCCACACTTTTCACATAACTCTCATATTTGACACATACAAACCCCACACTTTTCACATAACTCTCATATTTGACACATACATCTCAATGCATATTCACATAACTCTCATATTTGACACATACATCTCAATGCATATAACATATACATTTCCCAACTTCAACATAGGCATAACACATAACATATATTTATTTCCTTACAAGCACATGATGCTACTTCTTATACTATTTATAAATTCACACATATGTAACACTTCCTACATAACACATATGCCTAACTACATAGTATTACTCTTCTTACTAACAACATATATAATTATGGTTTATACATACCATATACTATACACAAAATGTGACATTTTACCATGTATATATATAACATTTTATTAATACATACCTACCCATATATGTACATCTATATATATATATGGTTTAAATACCCACACATCACACGTATATTGGTATACATATATACATAATACACATAGATATATATATACTATACTACATGTACATACACACCAATTTGTGCACAATACATATTAATATATATATATATATTACACTACACGTACATACATACAAATACTTAGTATAATATACATAGTATGCTTAACTTAATTATGTAGGCACATTAACAACCATCTCATACCAACACAACATTTTGTACATATGCCTTATGAAAGATACAATTACATATATATACATTCATTATGTACACAAAAATTCTACCTAGAACTCATCATATTTCAACCAAGCTATCAATTATCTAGTTTCAAACAACCTCAACCAATTAAAGGGATTCCTTACCTCAACCGGGTTTCTAATTCCGTAGAAAATCCTTGTAGATGATTTTCCCCAATTCACCTTAAAACCCTAGAATTCCAACAACAACATAACACATGATTTTAAGAAATCTTAACTTAGATTCCTGTTCTAGGATGAAAAATAAAGCTATCTACCGAATAAAATTGGAGTTTTACCGAATATTTTGAAACTTTTGTAGAAATCTTGGCTATGGAAGCTAGCTTTAATGGAGGAAAAATGGTGAAGATCACTCTCTCTCTCTCTTTCTCACGAAATTGATGGATGAAGAAATGACATGGAAGAAATGAAACTTCTTCCTTCCTAACATATATATATATACACGTAATATTATATATAATAATAATAATAATAATAATAATAATAATAATAAAATATATGGAATGCATAGGTGCGGCATGGAAATCATCGCTCCGAGCTGAGCGATGCCCGGTCGTCCCAGTATTATGTTGTGAACGCATGCCAGGTTAACTACCACAAAGTCCATTTCCGCCTTGCGTATGCGCGGAAAGGTCCCGACCTCAACTGGGAGCCGAATGGTCCCTTCAGGCTGAATGGTGTCACCTGTGAATCCCGACAGTGGAGTACGGACGGGCATCATGGCGATAGGGTCGAGATTCAGCTTCTTGAAGACGTCGTAGTACAAAACGTTGACGCTGCTGCCGGTGTCAACCATGACGCGTTGAACGTCTACTCCCATAACGTCTATCGTGACGACCAAGGCTTCCGTGTTGTGGTCGGGCTGTGTTGGCATATCGTCTTCGGTGAAAGCTATAGGGTCGGCTCGAAGTCGCTTCGTGCGTGGCTCTGCGTCCACGAGACCGACGTGCAACTCGCGGGACCACTATCGACTCATTGGGGTCGTTGCCTCCTTCGGGTCCCCCAAAGATTATGTGGATGGTCTGCTTGGCGCTTGACGACGGCGGTGGCTCGTCACGCTCGTCTTTATCATCTTGATGATTTCGGTTCTTCCGGTCCTTCCCCGATCTCCGGAACATCTTCTTCCATGACCTTTTGCTCTTCTCCTTCTGCACGAACTGGGATAGCTCACCAGATCTTAAGAGTTCCTCTACGACCCTTTTTAAGCTAGAGCAATCCTCCGTACTGTGTCCCCGATTCCGGTGGTACGCACAGTACTTAGATTTGTCTTCCCCGTCCCGACCGGGCTCTGGCAACCGAATGAGGTTACACGACTGGGCGTAGTCCAGGACTTCGGCCAAGGGACGCGTTAACTGGGAAAACGTTGGTGGTTTATTTTGGCTCGACCCGTCCCGAGGCTTGGCGGGTCGGTCGGTGTTTCTACGGTCGTTCCGGCTGGGCCCGGCCTCTTGTCGCCGTTTTGCTGCATTAGCCTCGCCTGCATTCGCATGAGCGGCCACCCGCCGCAACGCTTCTTCGTAAGAAAGGGGGGGGGGGGCGAAGGATAAAATCTTGATACAGGGGCCCCGCTCGTAACGAGGAATGAAGGACGTTGATGGCCGTTCGGTCATCCATGGGCTCCACCTCACCGACCGCGCTCTTCCACTTGACGAGGAATTCGGCCAGGGTTTCCCCCTCCTCTTGTTTGGCGATTTCTAGGTAGGTGAAATGTCGACGAACAGCTTTCGAGGTGGCAAAACGCTGTATGAACCTCCGTGCTAGTTCCGCGAAGCTATCGATGGATTTGGCCTCGAGGGATTTGAACCAATCGATCGCCCGACCCTCCAAGGTGGATTAAAACGCACGACAAATCACTGTTTCCGACACCCCCATCATCAACATATTCCCGTAGTACGCATTGATATGCTCCTCGGGGTCGGTCTTTCCGCTGTACCCCTTATTTCCGGGAACCCGGAGGTCGATAGGGTAAGGGTGGTTCATGACCTCATCTGTGAAGGGGGCCGTAAGGAGGGCGGCTGCATCGCTTCCCAACCTTTGTGTCTGTGCATTCTTCCATCGATCGAACTCCCGTCGCACCTGTTCCAAGATGCTTCGAGGCAAGGTGCTTCCGCCGTTCCCCGCTCGGCTCCGAGGTCTGGCCGAGCGGGAGCTGCTGCTTTCTGAATCTCCGCGATAGCTCGAACCGGGCCTATCGATGGATCGGCGACCTTCCTCCCGTACCCCCAACCGTTCTCGGGCTGAGCGTCGCAGCCGATCGAAGCGCTCCTTCGCTGAGGGGATTCATATTCCGCGGCTTCACGAACTTCCGTGTCGGTCGGTAAGGGTGGTCGGGTCGACTCCGGAGGGTTGGGGTAAGGGACCGACGGCCTTCGCTTAGACTGCACGCGACGGAGCTCCGGATTTTCAAGATTCGGGGACACCCCAGGGACCGGGAAGTATAGAGGGGGCGGGTATATTCCCGGCTGGAACTGATAAGGGGGCGGGTAGTACTGGGGGGTGCTCTGCCACCAGGGGTAATTCAGATCGGGGACACCCATGGGATTCATGGGGTGTGGGTACATCGGACCGTCGGCCTGAGGATAGGCCGGGACTTCGTGGATGATATTGACCGGTTCTTGCGGCGGAGGCTCGGCCGGGTGAGACCGGTCCGACCCGACACGGGCGTTCAGATGGGATCGGAGGTCCTGGTTGCCGGCGTCGGGGTCGTCTTCGTATTCCATCTGATTCTCTGGTTCATTGAAGAAATCTAAGTAGGGATACATGAGTAGGGGAGGATCGTTGTTGCTTGGGGCTTATCAATTACGGTCCCCACAGACGGCGCCAAAAATGATGCGGTAAATGAACTGTAAAGAGGGGATACGAAGTACGAGTAATTTTATTAAGGATCAAGGGCGTGTAATGTGCGAGGACTCGGATTCAGGAAGAGATCGGAAGTCGGCTCCCGTAGCTCTATGGGTCGTTCCCCCGAAAAAAAATCCCCTTCTCTCTTCCATAAATGCGGGTATTTATAGGGGAGTTTAAGTGAAGGATCCCGGGCCTCCGGCATGTAGCACAGGTGGGGCGCATGCACTGTCGACCCCACGCAGAGGCTTGGTGGCCGTACACGTGTTGGTAGATAAGGGGCGGCCGGATTAAGATACGGTCGGGAAGGTCGGGAGGTCGGTGGAGAAGGCACCAGGTCGACGCGGTATTTATGGGCGGTCTACAGTAGGCGTACACGGATGTATTTCCCTATCAGAAATAAAGAAAAGAAAAGGTCAAAAAGCTCAAAGTGGGTTAATGATAAGACTCCGAGATACCCTTATTTCAAGCACATTTTAGGGTGTTTTATCACATCTATAGCATCCTTATTTGGTAAATTATGTGCGTAAATGCTTGAAAATCGCTAACTGATACACAAAAGCTACTTTTAGCTTAAAAGAAGTAAAACAGGAGCCCCGGGAGCAAATAGGACCAAAAGTTGAGCTTAAAGAGCAAACCAGGCAAGAGCGGAGCCCCGGAGGACCAAACTGGAAAGCCACACGCGTGTGAGCAGGCGTGAAAACTTTCCAGAAGCTTCCCACGCACGCTCACACGCGTGTGAGAGGCGTGGAGACGGTGATGCGCGAATTTCAGCTAGGGTTGTCATTTCGGAGACAATTTAAACCCCTTTGATGAATTTCCAAAAGAGGAACCTAGAAATTTAATTTTTCTTTTCTTAGTTTTTCCTTTGGAGAACTTTCTCCATTTTTCTTAGCTTTTTAGATTAGATCAATCTCCATTGTAGAAGACAACAAGCTTGGATTGAAGGTCTTCTTCTCTCTAGGTGATCTCTATTTCATTTCTATAATTTTAGCTATCTTGTTCTTGGATTAAATTAGCTTTTGCTTGCATTTCATATTATGAGTAACTAATTTAGTCTAGGGATTTGGATTGTGTGATTGAATATTGCTTTTGTGATGATCTTATTTCTATATTTTGGATCTATGAGTTTGTGTTGATGGATTATCTATTCTTATCTTTTGATTGTTGTTTTGATTAGATCTTGTTTGGGTTTGTCCAATCTAGATGAGAGATTGAGCTCTTGACTCTTTCATGTCTTTGATTAGAGTGAGGATTTGAAGCTTGACACAATCAAAGTTCCTATGGACTTCTTAAGAATAGTAGGATAGTGTGTAGCTTAAGTATTTGATAAAATTCCTCTTAGAACTTTGGATGCTTGAAGGCACTCCTAAGTCAAAGAAGCCTTAGTACACAAAGGTAGAAAAGGACTAAGACAACACACTCTTGAATAGACAATATCCTAGCAATCCTAATCCATGACCTTAGACACTCCACTATGCAATATTCATGAACACTATCCAATCCCTACCCCTTTTACATATTCACAAAATCACTTTTACTTTACTACTCTCTTGCACTCAAACCAACCAAATGAACTACTCACTCACAAATCCACCCTTCAACACACTCGAATCCTATGCATGATACAATCAAGTAAACTCTCGAACGTTTGACACACCTTCACGTCCCTCCTTCGAGACCAACACTCGGGGAGTCACAGACTTTCCGTTTTAACATAAATATCTTTTGACGAATCACCCTACGTAAAACTGCTTCTTCAAAATGGCGTCGTTGCCGGGGAGGGCAATAGGTTGTCATATGTTTTTGTTTACTTTGATTGCATGAATGCTAGATTTGAGTAATGTTAATCCATTCCATTTAATTTTGTTTTATTTTTACTTGTTTTTGTTACTAACCCAATTGACTACTTCTAGTCAATTGTGTAAATTTTTGTTTCATTGATAATTTTACTAGGTGAATGCACACGCGAGCAAAAGGAAATCAATGTTTACTACCCTACATTCCTGAAATTAATAGAGCAACTAGAAGGAAAAGTACCCAAGGGTCACTAATGGCTTCATCAAGCGCAACAAGAAATCCACAAGGAAGAGGCACAACAGTACCAAATCCACCCCCAGTTCCAATTAATCCACAAGTACCGATTAACCATGAAGAACCAATCATTGAAGAACCACAAGCTAACAGAGCAAACAATCAAGAGAAGATTCATGAAGAAGAATATTATGGAAATCCTCAAGAACCACAAAGATCAATTGCAGATTACATGACTCCGGATTTTAACATGCACAACTCGATCTATGTACCTCCAATGGAGAATGTCAACTTTCACGTGCATCCAACTATTCGCACACTGGTTCAGAACAATCAATATTTGGGATTACCATCTGAAGATCCCAACGCACACATCACAAGGTTTATACGAGCATGTGGGATGTACAAACAAGAAGGTGTTAGCGAGGAGATAGTCTGACTAAAGTTATTCCCATTTTCAGTTATAGGAGACGCAGCACGATGGTTGGAAAGCCAAGACGACAATCATTTCAGAACGTGGCAACAGTTGCATCGTGAATTCATGAATGAGTTCTTTCCCATTACAAAAACTATGAGGATTAGAAGGCTGATACAAGAATTCAAACAAGGAAGACTTGAAAGTTTGGGAGAGGCTTGGCGAAGATTTAAAGTTCTTAAAAGGCAATGCCCACAAGATCTGATGCACCCATGGGACATGATTAGCTCATTCTATGGAGGGTTAACAGATGAAGGAAAAATGTCGCTTGACTCATCCTCCAGCGGTGCCTTTGTCTCCCTAGCTTTGCAAGAAGCTGAAGAACTAATCGAGAGAATATCTAAGAACACATCCTGTTGGTATGACCGAAGAGGAGATCATGGAGGAATTTATGAAGTTGATAATCGAGTTTGGGTACCTAAACTTGCTTAATTGCCTTGCAGGACACCAGGGACATGTGGTTCATTGACAGTGGATGTTCGAGACATATGACGGGAAATCTAACACTGCTAGAGAACATCCAACCTATCGAAGGTCCCTTGGTGACATTTGGCGACAACGAGAAGAAGGGACGCACAAAAGCTGTTGGTGAAATTCAAAAGAATGAGCTGGTTATTAAGGGAGTATCCTACGTTGAAGGGCTCAAGTTCAATCTCCTTAGTACAAGCCAGTTCTGTGACAAGGGCTACAAAGTTATCTTCACCAAAAGCAAATGCCAGATTATGAGCGAGGAATCTCTCGAAGTCGTCTTGGAAGCAGCAAGGAAAGGAAACATGTACATAGTGGATTGGAGGTCTGCAAAACCATCCCTATGTATGCTAGCAAGGAGCAAGGAAGATTTATGCTGGGATTGGCATAGTAAGCTTAGTCATCTGAACTTCAAGACTATCAACAAGCTTACTAAGAGGAACTTAGTGGAAGGACTGCCCAAAGTGACGTTTCGAAAGGATAAAATTTGTGAGGCATGTCAACGTTGCAAACAGATCAAATCCTCTTTCAAGAGCAAAGCCGAGACATCATCCACTAGACCATTAAGTCTTCTTCACATGGACTTATTTGGCCCAGTGGATCCACCCAGCATAAAGGGAAAGAAGTACACTCTTGTGGTAGTNATCCCTATGTATGCTAGCAAGGAGCAAGGAAGATTTATGCTGGGAGTGGCATAGTAAGCTTAGTCATCTGAACTTCAAGACTATCAACAAGCTTACTAAGAGGAACTTAGTGGAAGGACTGCCCAAAGTGACGTTTCGAAAGGATAAAATTTGTGAGGCATGTCAACGTTGCAAACAGATCAAATCCTCTTTCAAGAGCAAAGCCGAGACATCATCCACTAGACCATTAAGTCTTCTTCACATGGACTTATTTGGCCCAGTGGATCCACCCAGCATAAAGGGAAAGAAGTACACTCTTGTGGTAGTGGATGACTACACAAGATTCACTTGGACCGTGTTCTTAACCAAGAAAAGCGAGACAAAAATTGCCCTACCAAATCTCTTGAAACAAGTTCAAGTTGAAAAGGAAGTCTCGATACTAAAGATCCGGTCAGATCAAGGTGGAGAGTTCGTTAATCAAGTAATCGAGAGCTACTGCAACGAGAACGGAATTCATCATCAACTATCAGCTGCTCGAACACCTCAACAAAACGGGGTTGCTGAAAGAAGGAACAGAACTCTCAAAGAAGCCGCAAGGACCATGCTCTCACAAGCCAACATATCACAAGGATTTTGGGCAGAAGCAATCAACACAGCGTGCTATACCCAAAATCGGTCCTTGATCGTGAAAGGAGTTGGAAATACTCCATATGAGTTGTGGAATGAAAGAAAACCGAATGTAAACNTCAAAGAAGCCGCAAGGACCATGCTCTCGCAAGCCAACATATCACAAGGATTTTGGGCAGAAGCAATCAACACAGCGTGCTACACCCAAAATCGGTCCTTGATAGTAAAAGGAGTTGGAAAGACTCCATATGAGTTGTGGAATGGAAGAAAACCGAATGTAAGCCACTTCCACTCATTCGGGTGCAAATGCTATATTCACAACAATGGGAAGACTCAACGAAGAACTTTTGAAGAAAAGGCAGATGATGGAGTATTTCTGGGATACTCATCGACAAGCAAAGCACTCAGAGTCTTCAACAAGCGGAGTTTGGTGGTTGAAGAGTCCATACATGTTACCTTTGATGAAAGGGCATCAACAGATCAACCATCAAAGACAACGGAAGCAGCTGAGGAAGATCAGCCAGAGTCTATCGAGAGATCAAACTTACCTCTCGAAGATAAGCAGTCTATAGTTCGAGACGTAGCAGAACTCCAGTCAGAATCAGATGATGAAGAGTCTACCAAGAAGAAAGCGCCTGACTCAGTTGATCAAAACCAGATCATAGATGTTCAACCCATATCTCAACCTTCAATGGAAGTATCAACTGAGGAGCCGCAACCCGACCTAAGATGGCTGAGAAGTCACCCTGCTGATCAAGTGATCGGAGATGTACGTGACAGAGTTCGAACCAGATCAGCTTACAGAGAAAGCATGTTTGCTTGTTTTCTATCTCAAATAGAGCCTAAGGTGATCGATGAGGCTCTAAGCGACGCAGATTGGGTGCAAGCAATGCAAGAGGAACTTCATCAGTTCGAGAGGAACGACGTTTGGGAACTAGTTCCGAGACCTCATCATCAGAATGTCATTGGTACAAAGTGGGTTTTCAGAAACAAGATGAATGAGGATGGAGTTATTGTTAGGAACAAGGCCAGACTTGTTGCCAAAGGCTATTGTCAGGAGGAAGGAATAGATTTTGATGAAACCTTCGCTCCAGTGGCACGTCTCGAAGCCATACGCATCTTTCTCGCATATGCCGCCTTCAAAGACTTTAAGGTATATCAAATGGATGTCAAGAGCGCTTTTCTGAACGGACTTCTCGAAGAAGAGGTGTACGTTGAACAACCTCCGGGTTTCTTGAAGGACGTGGGAGCTGACAAAGTATACAAATTAAAGAAGGCACTTTACGGCTTAAAACAAGCTCCGAGAGCTTGGTATGATACCTTATCCTCTTTTCTACTTCAGTGTGGGTTCACCAAAGGCCTAGTGGACAAAACATTGTTTAGGATTAAGGATGGGGATCACATCTTATTGGTGCAAATCTATGTGGACGATATCATTTTTGGTAGCACCAATCCAGACTTGTGCGAGAAGTTCTCCAGTTTGATGAAAGGAAAGTTCGAGATGAGCATGATGGGAGAGCTCAACTACTTCCTTGGACTACAAGTGAGACAGCTTAAGGAAGGTATCTTCATCAACCAGGAGAAATACACCAAGGATCTGCTCAGGAAATACAACATAGAAGGGAAATCCTCAGTCAAAGTACCTATGGGAACCTCTCTACGTATCGATGTCGACAGCGAAGGTCGAGAGGTCGATCAAACCACTTATCGAGGTATCATCGGATCTCTTCTTTATTTAACTGCAAGTAGACCAGACATATCCTTTGCAGTAGGTGTATGTGCTAGATTTCAGGCAAGTCCTAAGGAAAGTCACCTAAATGCATCCAAAAAGATTCTTAGATATCTAAAGGGTACGCAGAGTGTTGGGCTTTGGTATTCGAAAGGTGGATCTTTCGAACTTATGGGTTATTCAGATGCGGACTTTGCCGGTTGTAAGATAGATCGAAAGAGCACATCAGGGACATGTCAGTTTCTAGGTGGAAGACTTGTCTCATGGTTTAGCAAGAAACAACATTCGATAGCTACAAGCACTGCTGAGGCAGAATATGTAGCAGCTGGAAGTTGTTGTGCTCAGATCTTATGGATGAAGCAACAGCTAATGGATTATGGTGTTGAGTGTAAGGAGGTTAAAATTATGTGTGACAATACAAGTGCTATTGCCATCACCCACAACCCAGTGTTACACTCCAGAACAAAGCATATTGATATTAAGTATCACTTCATCCGAGACCACGTTGAGAAAAAGGACATCACTTTGGAATATGTTGCAACGGAGGAGCAACTAGCAGATATTTTCACAAAAGCATTATGTGAAAATAGATTCTCTCAACTAAGGTTAGAATTGGGAATGATAGAATTAGAATGAATGGTCATATCTTATCTTCTTGTATTTAGTGCCATGAACTGTTTCGCATGTGAGGGGCAGTTTCATCAACTTTATGGCAGCTTTGGAGTTACACAAGCATTGAATGGTCATTCATATTACATCCCGTGACTCAAAAGTGATAACCGTATTGGGCTATAAAAAGGAGGGTTTCTTTCAGAAGATCAAACCATCAACTTCCCATGGAGAAAAAGAAAGGAAAAGATGATGTTCCATTCTTTTATAGAGGAAAGAAACCGGCAGTCAAGTCCAAAGATTTTCAAGGAGAAAACTATCCAGAATCAACGAAGGGTGAACAGATTACGGAGCTTCCTGATAATCCAAGCAAGAATCCTATTCCCATCCAAGGTGAATGGATCCCCAAATACGAGGAGATCCACAACGATGGGATACTGGAATCGGGAAGAGAGTCTTGCACAAGAGGGACTCCTCCTGCTGCACATTCTGGAAAAGGGCCTTCCTCAACCAAATGGAGAACCAAGGGAAATGGAGAGGAAGACCAGATGGGACTTTCTGAGGTCAGCAGCAGTCAAAGGGGTGATCATACCTAATCCAAAGACCTTAAGAGGATTAGCGATGAAGATGGTCACTCCCAACTACAGTAAGCAGCTCCGGAGAGAAGAACAAGAAAAGGGAATAGCCACCCCTAGTTCTGTTATTAGACAAATAGGACTTTAGATGGCTAGTTTCTGCTTTAACGATAGATTCCTATTAGGCTGACCACGGCCAAACAAAAGTTTCTAAGGAATCTAATAGGATATTGATTCATATGTAATGTATCTGGAAATCACTAAATGAACTTAAGGATATGTTCCAAGTGATATCTTTTAGATGAATCAAACTTGTTTCTCTCGCAATCTGTGTTCGAAAGGTAGTTCGAGAGGTCACCCGATCAGTTTGTCTATATACGTTATGTCTCGAAGAAGGGTAGTTCGAGAGGTCACTTCGAAAGATAACAAACTGATATCTCTGAACGGAGGAATAAGGAGGGTTAGGGATCAATCACTCAGGGGGAAGATCCTTAACCAGATCAAGACGGAGGAATAAGGAGGTTTAGGGATCAATCACTCAGGGGGAAGATCCTTAAACTCATGTGGAAGACAATTCACCTTCGAGAGGTGAATCTGATATATGAGGGGAAACGGCTAACTTTGGATATTAATGCTAGCCACGTGGTCATCGGTTACTGACGGTTTTTCGCACTTAAGGGCATTATCTTGATTAATGGGAGCATGCCTGTATAAACATCTCATTATATCCCACTATCCAAAAACCGCATTATACTCTACCAAAATATCCTTACCATACATTACATACATAACCGTTATAAAGGGTATTTCTGACCTTTTACTTCTTTGAAATTAACCGGTATCTTTTCTCGGATCAAATATTCTACCCTACCCATATATCCAACCCGAATCCACATGATATAAAAGCCAAATCCTTCTTCTTTACCCGGATTCAAGCTAAAACCGTTTACTCCGCAAGTACCACCTAAAGGAGAGGTTTGCTCTCGCTGCCGACCTAATCATGAAGTTTGTGCTCGGCAAAGTGTCCGGAACTGACGAGGTTAGTCTAGACCTCCTCAAAATCCTCCATGCCATTTGGAACAACAACAAGCTGGACTGGGCACATATTATCTTCAACTTCCTTCAACAGCAAGTGATGCGCTCAGTCTCCAACGCCAACCTGTCGATCAGTAAAAAGGTTGGTTTCGGCTTTGTTGTGCAATTTCTCTTAAGCTTGAAGGGCTTCGAACTGAGGGAGGGAAAAGAGATTCATCGAAATACCTATATGGGTAGGACGAAATCTCTAGTCCCCAAAACTAAAGGTGTTAAGGCTGCACCTTCTCCCTCACAGCCAAAAGGAAGGGGCAAAAGGAAAGCCCAAACCAAGGGAAAGAATTCTGATGATGAACCTCTCGATGTACTGATACAAAGGGTTCATCTGCCAAAGAGGGCTAGGAAAACCAAAACTGCTGTTGTCACCCAGATCCGAGAGGTAACACCCTCTGTTGTTCAAGTACCGTTCGAGGACAGGGCACAAGCCCAGGGGGAACCTCAGGCTACACTGGCCACTGAGGTTGAGAGAGTGCCCCCTACCAGGTCCCTGTCAAGAGATTTGTGTGTTAATGATGATATTACTGCTGAGGGTACTGGTGACTCTGTTGGTTTATCTCGAGAGATGGCTCGAGAGGTTGAAGGTACTGGGATCAGTGATCCAGTACAAGGGGATGCAGAAGAACCATGTGAGATGGTTCGAGAGACAGACTACACAGTCAGGGTGGGAGATGATCTCTTGGAGCATAGTCGAGAGATCACAGCTCAGATAGACGAAGCAATCTCTGCCACTGAAATCATCTCTGATGGGCGGGATGACTTATATGAAGAAGTTTCCACTCAGTTGGCAGTGGAAGCACCCACTCTTGATGACTTCTCCAGGGTGATCAGGTGGATCAACTGGAGAACCAGTTCTTTCACTCAATTGATGAGTCAAGCAGCTGAAATGGAGGCAGAAGAGCAGTTTGCACTCCAGTGGTTGGGCATCTCCGAGATCCCAGCTCAACAACTGATGGATCTTGCCCACGAAACACGAGTAATGAAGCTGAACAGTGAAAGAACTGATAAAGGGAAGAGCATAGCAGTTGAAGCACCAGAAGTTGAAGCTGAGCCTGAAGAAGATCCTGAAACAGAAGCACGATTTCGAGAAGATATCAGGCTCGCCACTGCCATCTCCTTGGGACAGAACGTTGAGTTCACGAGAGGGCCAGGAGAGACCTCTGGGGTTGCTCACGATGATATTGCAACAGCCGCAATCCCACTGTCCCAAGTCAGCAACTCTGCTCTGGACGAACAGGTAGAAGCTTCGAGAGGTGAATCCGAGACCTCTGAAGCACTTCAAGTGGCACCTAACACCGTTCTACTTTTGCCACCACCTGAGTCCACACCCTCGACCACTACTGATGAAGCACAGACAATTCGAGAGGGTGAAGTTCCGTTGCTCACACTGCCGGGTTTTCCTACTGCTCCTGAAATAATTATCATTCCAGACTCATCGGAGCAGACTGAAATGCAGTCAAATGAGCAACATGAGCAGAATGCCCCAAGTCCTGCTGGTTCGAGGAGTACTGATGATACCATCGAAGGTGGAAACCCGGAAGCACCTGTCGACACTACGTCTCCAACCTCACCAGCAGATGACAAAGTTCCCAGCACTGGTTCGAGAGGTGATGCTGAGGGGGAACCTCTATTGGATGAAAACAGGGAAGCGTCCAATACCGAAGAACACTCTCTGGCTGACCCTATCTCCACAGTTGCTGAAGCTGAGGCTCCAGGTTCGAGAGGTGAGGAGCAAGAAGTGATCCATCCCTCAGGTGGAAATCGGGAAGCACCTGACATGGAGCTACCTTCGAGCTCTGAACCTTGTGTCCCTGTGGATCCTCAGACGTTAAATCGAGAGGTGGACTCGCAATTGCAAGTCATGGGTGGAAATCTGGAAGCACCCAAGTCCCCTCCGACGAAAGGTACATCTCGATCCTCATCTCCTACTTCTGACTATGATCAACAGGCCGAAGAAGTCTTCATTGGCGAAGTGCGTCAATTCATGGCTGATCAATCTCAGAAGATGGCTCAGCTCGAAAGAATACTCGCTGTGGTCCGCAATGCTGCAATGCCTGCTGATGGCACAAGTGAATCCCAAGGCCGTCATGCCGAACTTCTCGAACAGGCGATATGGGCTGAGGATGCAGCACGGAAAGCCACTGATGAAGCCGCTGTAGCTCGAGCAGAGGCTGCAAGTGCGAGGGCTGAATTAGCCGAGATGCGAGCAGAGCTGCGAGCCTTCCAATATTCCAGTGAACTTCGACAGGATGTGATGAAGGCCATACTCGATGACCTGTCGAACCAAGTGCCTGCCCAACTTCAAGCAATCTTCGAAGGTATGTCCACCCTCCTCTCCCGTGCTGATGATGCCAACAAGGGGGAAAATAAAGAGAAAAAGAAGGGGGATACAACGGGCAAGAAAAGGGCAGCAAGTGAACCAGCTGGACCACCTCCAAAAATACCAAGAATCATGAGCAAAGCAGTGGAGGATGCTAAACAGGCAGAAAACCTAAGGGTCCAGCGTACACTGGAAATGGAGAGAAGGAGAGAAGAGGACAGAGAAAGAAGAAGAAAAAGACAAGAACGACAGTCAGAAGAAGAAAGGAAGATAGATCTTCTCATGACAAACTTTAAGTTTGGGAACAGAGAAGACACTGAACAAATTCTGACTCTGGAGATATTCAAGCTTCTGAAAATCACTGGGATATCTACACACAGCAATATGTCTCCAGAAGAATGCATTGCCTGGTGGAAAGATGGAGTAATTGATGGTGAGTTCGTGGGGGAAGCCTACAGGAACTACAGGCATCTAGATGTCACAGATGAATACTTAAGCCTGGTAAATCCGAAAGACCCCATCAAGACACGAGAAGCCATTAACAAGAAAAGGAAAGCCAACAAGAAGTAAGCTCTCATGGTCCAAACTCCATCTCATTTCAATGTATTGATATCTATGTTGTTCTTGGTCTTATTTCTTTCAATCCTGTCTACTAAACTCTACTTTGTAAACATTCCCTTCTTATAATCATATATATCTTTTGCTGGGGGTGTTGCGTGAGTTATATTATTCATAGTTTAGTAGAGTATGTTGTCAAACTTACCATATGCGCTGAAAAATAAAATCCTTGTTAATTCTTTCTATCAAATCAGCCATATAGAGTAAGTATAAGTGTTGGCATCATCAAAAAGGGGGAAACTGTTAGGAACATCATGTAATAGGTTTTGATGATACCAACTGTTAAGTAGAAATCCCCAAGTCTCGACACATAGGCAAAACGCTGTAAGTTCGACAAGTAAACCAAGAGCGAAAATACAACCGGGTAACTTTGAGCTCAACTCGGAAAATATTTAAGCTTGAGGGAAATTTGTTTGAACATCTTAGAAGTCTCGTGTGTTGTAATCATATAGACAGATCAGAAGAAAGCATGGGACAACACTGGAGGAATAAGGGTCTGCGAGACATCAACTAAGTCTCGAGACATAAGCAGAGTTCGAGAGGTAGGACCTCTCGATACAGTTATCCAGTTCGAGACATAAACAGAGTTCGAGAGATAGACCTCTCGATATTTGAGTTCGAGACATCAAGCAATCAAGATATCAACCTTGGTCTCGATACACTAACAATTCTCCAACAAAGCTGAATGACGGTCATACTTAAAGTTTGGAGGAGAAGAAGAATATCATGGAGATGGAATAATGAAGAGGTGCCGAACGTGAAGATTTCAAAATGGGCGGAAATGGATGACACGTCAGATTTCCACCAACGGTCAAAAGGTGCACCAATGCTGAAGTGGTCTGATTCCCCCCTACAAACAAGGAATAATGGGAATATAAAAAGAGTAACTTTTACCAAAAGACGAAAGTGGAGCATGGACTCAAGAAAGTGAACTATGGAATATTCACTACAAGACAAAGAGGTTCAAGTTACAAGATCACCACTCCATGAAATATGCTGAAAATATGCAAGACCCATGATCAGCATGGGAGACAAATTTCAAACGGAATAATTTTCCCTCCAACGGAATTATTCCTCTACTCTCATATATAAGGACGTAAAGACACAGAAAGAAAAACAGGGGAAGTGAAGTGTAGGGGTTCGAAATTCTTAAGAAGTGTCTGTCTAAAACGTTCAAAGTGCAAGTGGTTAACTTGGAATATCATCCTGATATTCAAAATAGCGAGAAAACACATCTTAGTGTTTCAAGAGAGTTACAAAGCTTAAACTGTTATACATCCAGAAGGTGACCGAAGCTGCTCTACATCGAAGTTGATTCAACGATAGCTTGTGGTCAGATTGGAGTCTGTTACATTCAACTGTGACAACCAAAAACACCTTGCTTTGGATTAAGCAAGAGAGGTGGAGTAACCTGGCAGCTGTCCGAGTGAAAGAAACCTGAGGCTTGACGCGGGCTTGGTGATCAAAGGTCAAGTGCTCGAGAGGTGGAGTAACAAGAAGCGGGGCGAAAAACCTGAGGCTTGAGGCGGGCTTCGTGATCAAAGCTCAAGCGCTCGATATTGTACTAAAGAAGGGAAGTTTTTAGTGCAATCCTTCCAGGGAGTTTCTGGAAGAAGAGTGGACGTAGGCGGGTTGGCCGAACCACTTAAAAATCTCTCTTGCATTTACTTACTGTTTTTATCTCTCGCTAACCTCTCGATTGCACTGCATATAAACGCACTTCTCGAACTAACTCAAACTCGTGCTAACTAAAAGGGGATAACATTTCCGCTGCGCATAAAACTTTGTCTTCACCTCGTGAGGTATCGAACCTAAACATCCTAAGTTCAATACAGACGAGAGGTTGAAAAGATTTGCAAAATCTTATACAAGTCTATTCCCCCCCCCCCCCTCTAGACTTGTACCCCATCCCCTTGGGACCAACACAAAGACAATACAACTATGGACACAAGCCTACATATGGACAGAATGACAAGAACAGACTGATGTACAATCAAAGCCAAGGAAATGGAAATCAAATGACCCAGTTCAGGCCACAATACGACTCTCAACTTGATTTTAATCAACAAAGGAGGGATGACATCCGTGAAATAGATGAAAGACTTACAAGGACGATCATGGAACTAAAAAATGATCGGGCAAATCTGAAACAAGAGATTACTCAAGAGATTAGACAAGAAATTTCTAGTTTTCGACAAGAGTCTAAAGCAACACTTAAGACAATTGAGAATCAAATTTCTCAAATGTTTAAGATGATGTCAGATCGACACTACGGACAACTCCCGAGTAATACTGAAAACAATCCGAAAGAGAGAGTCAACGCTATTGATGCCAAAGAAGAAACACGTGAAATGTGATCCAATGGATGTTATTTGTGGAACATGTCAATGTAAGGTAGATGACCAAAGAAACAAAACTACCTCTTGTAGTCCCAATCTCGAATTGAAGAATGCGAGCGGTTCATGCACCATATCAATGAAAGAACACAAGGAGAAAACCACTTTGGAAGAATGCCCGAAAGAAAAGGAGCTACCATGAGACAACATCAAAAGTTCAAAAGAGAAAGAAACGGCTCGAGAAGGTACAATTAATGCTTTTATCCGAAAATTTTTCAATAACAAAGAATGGCGTGAGTTATTTCAGAATGACATTTGTGATAATTTTACATGTTTAAGCCAAGAATCTTCGGCTTGCTTCACTGAGGGAAACCCCAGAAAGAAGGGTGACCCTGGAGCTTTGTTGATTCCTTGTTCTATACAGAACATGGAACCTAGAAACGCTCTTGCTGATCTTGGTGCTTCTATTAATGTCATGTCTTCAAATCTCTTTGAGAAATTGAACTTACCATGCTTGAAACCGACGAGGCTGACTCTACGTTTAGCTTACAGAACCACACGGTATCCTGAAGGCTTAGCGGAAGATGTTTTAGTAAGAATAGGAAAATTTCTTGTGCCTGTCGATTTTATTATTTGTAAGATGGGTGATGATGATCCCCATGAATCCTTAATTCTTTGAAGACCATTTCTGGCTACTTGTCGTGCACGAATAGATGTTAGTTCAGGTGAAATTACCCTGAGATTCGATGGACAAGCCACAAATGATGGAAAAGAAAAAACGAAAGAAGAACCTGATGAAGATGAAAGGGCAAAGGTCAAAGCCAAGATGAAACCAAAACCAAAGTGGAAAAATGATAAGCTTACATGGAAGAACATGTGGGTACCAAAATGCTTCTTACCCACTACCAAGGAATATGGTTGAATTCAAACCAAGGTATAATGCGTCTAGCCAATGACGTAAACCGTGGCGCTTCTTGGGAGGCAACCCAAGGTTTTAATAATATGTTTTTACATTATTTCTATGCTTTCGTTTTTAATGTTTTTGTTCTAATAAATTGCTACAATCATTTAGAACCATGTTTTGAGGACTAACTTGTAGGAGTCTGGACTGAAAATTGCTTTGGAAAGGCTAAGTTTGGACATAGGTATGAAAGGAAAAGTAAAAAATCGGAAGAAAACAATGCAGTGGACCTACACGAGGCTCACACTTGTGTAGCCGTGCGTGGGATCGAGGCAGCAGCCTCCCACGCACGCTCACACGCGTGTAGCCATGCGTGGGAGCAAGACAGAGAGCTCCGACGCACGGTCACACGAGTGTGACCGGCGTGGAAGCCCCCCTACGGATTTAAAACCCTTGTTCGGCCACTCCACGCCGTTTTGCCCCAAAACACCATTTTTCTCTTCTCTTCTCCACGCAAGGAAGAACCAAACTCAAGGTTTGAACATATCTCTTTCTTTTTACCTTCAAAGAAGATCAAAAACATCAACATCAAGGTAATTTTTCATCTTTTTAACTCTTTATCCTTGAATATTCATGAGTTTGGAAGAGCTTGAATGAGAAATTTATTCTACATTGCCTTGCATGATTTTGAATGTTTTGAAAGTTTAAATTGGTTTATAATGCTTCATAGAACTATACTTTGATGTTTTCTTTCATTATTGATGGTTACATTGATGGATTGTTATATATATTTGAACTTCAAGTGTGAACACCATTGATGAATAAATGGGTTTGTTAGATTTCTTGTTTAAATTATGAAATTGATGCTTGAATTGATGAATAAACTTGTTGTAGAACTATTATATGCCATCAATTTGACTTTTCACATGCTACATTGCCCAAATTGAATTTTCAATTTCAAACCCTAATTTTGAATTTGGGGAAGAAGATGAAGTTGACTTTTTGAAATTCTTGACTTTTATAGTTGACTTCTTATTTGACTATCAAATCGATATATCTCATGATGATTTTATGCATGTGTGTGATAATGGAATGATATTGTTGATATTCTTATGCTAGAATTGTCCAAAATATAGGGGAAACTATGGCGAAATTTTAGAAAATACTTAAGCCCTATATGTTGTAATCCATTATCTTGACAATGAATTTTACACAAATTTAATGGTGACTTATTCAAAGCCAATTACCATGAATGTTAATTTCTATAATTTGTAGGATGGGACGCTCGAAGGAAATTGCGATGAAATCAAAGTATGATATAGGAGAATCGAGTCGACCAAGGACACGGCAACAAGCTACAGCTCCGCAGGAGCCGGGGTCAAGGTCATTACGACACTTGACACCCATCCAACTCGCAACAGTGGATAACTATAAAGGAAAGCAGCTTTCTGTTGGCCGTCACTTCGAAGATAATGTTTTAAGAGATTTTGGTTGTTTGAACGAAGTAAATAGGCTTCTTAGGCACCCACAGCTCCGCTATCTGTTTGAGTGGAGAGGACCCACCTATGCGCCTGTCACTTATGAATTCTTGGCGACCTTGGAAATTAGAAGGGAAGTCAACAATGCAAGAGAGTCTATTTCATTCACTCTTTTTGGTAACCACTACAGTATGTCTGTCAACACTTTGGGTGTTACACTCGGTTTCCATGATGCAGTGAGCGTGTCCATGCCATATTTCAGAGATTTCAAGGAAGATTTTGATTCAGACGAAGTTGCTAGACGATATTGGAGAAGCATCACAAACAATGCCCCATACAACTCTTCAAACTTGAAGGCAAAACTCATCACTCGCAATGCTCTGAAGGCTATCAGATTAGCCTTTGCTATTAATCTCTCAAGCAGAACCACAAATCGCAACAAGGTATACAACCAAGATCTATTCTACATGTGGTGCATGGAGAATGATGTTGGCATCAACATGGGCGTTCAAGCTAGAAAGTGGCTCCAGACCCAGCAAAAGCCTAAGGTTCAGACTGTGTTTATTGGACCTTTTGTTACTAAACTATGCATCGGGTTGGGTCTACTGAACCGGTTGATGGGGACAGCTTGCACAAAGCTTCTTAAAACGCTCCCAATATTCATAAAGTGACTCTCCATTGTGTTGCCTTATACTACAAATTTCCTTTCTGATGTTGGCCGCCCTTGAAGCTGGAAAGTATTTTTCAAGGAACACCGTCTTCAAGTCGTTCCATGTGGCGATGCTCCCGGAAGGTAGATAATATAGTCAATCCTTTGCTGAATCCTTCAAAGAAAAAGGAAAGGCTCTCAACTTGATTTGTTCTTCAGTAACCCCCGTAGGTTTCATACTTGAACACACCACATGAAATTCTTTTAAGTGTTTGTGAGGATCTTCACCTGCAAGTCCATGAAAAGGAGGCAAAAGATGAATTAATCCAGATTTTAATTCAAATTGTACATTAGCATCTAAAGTAGGAAACGTAATGCATAAAGGCTGTTGATCTAAATTTGGAGCTCCAAACTCTTTCAAAGTCCGATTTTGAGCCATTGGTTTTTCTTCTAAATCAGAATGTGAGGAAGATGGGGAATCAGTAGCCAGTGCACTAAACTCTAATTTCCTCCGAGATTGTTTTCTTAACCTGAGTAGAGTTCTTTCTATTTCTGGATCATATGGCAATATTTCTCGATTAGCAGATCTAGTTATAGGCATAAACCATAAAAGATATTGCAGAAATTAGACAAAGTAATGAAGGCACAAAGATTTATGAATTTTTTTTTGACAAATGACGAAGAATAATAAATGAATAAATAAGCAAACGAATAAACAAAAAAATAAACTAGAAAAGCTCCCCGGCAACTACGCAAAAATTTGGTGAGCTGTCGTAGGCTCCCAAATTAAAACCTTAAACACGTAGTAGTGAGAGTAAGGGTCGATCCCACGAGGAGTAACTAGTTTAACTTATGTGTTAAGCAACGAGGGGGTTTGGAATGAAATTCACGTTCAAAATAAATAAATAAGAATAAAAAAAATAAGAATTAATTAGAAGTTTACTAATGAAATCAAATGAATTTTCAACACTTGGTCTAAGAAAATATTCACCACCGGATCTTAATTACTGTTCATCGACTACAAGACAAATTCACTTGCATTTGAGCACTCATTGTGGAATTCATTCCTGTTTTTCCTTAGTCATAGGTAATCAAACACAAGCGGTATTAACTACCCCTAACTATCAAATAACACAAGACAAACGCTTATATTTAACTTGATAGCAGCATTACAACGAGAAAAACCAATGAAACTAAACAACATAAATACAAGCGGTTATGTTAAATTTAGATTAATATTCTTCCTATGATTAAATTAACACTAAGCCGTGATAAAATTAATCATAGTTGCTACTTAGAAAAGAAAATCAATTATAAGAATCACTTTCTAATCTAGCTATGAATTGAATCAGATAATTAACTAGCAGGCCTCCTAGTCATTAAATGAGACAACCAATTAAAAAAAATACTGAAGAATATTAAATACTCATTGCAGATAAATTAACTGAATAAAATAGAATTTTGTCTCTCAGTATAGAGAACCGGGGTTCACATAGTCTTGACCAAGTTTAAAGAAAATTAGCCACACAGGGCCATTGATAAAATTCCAAAGAAAAGAAAGTTACAGTACGCTGAAGCAACAAAACAACTTGATGCCTCAATCAAAAAAACTCACAGCTATTTATACTAATCAAAGACCCCAACTTCTTCCTAAAAATATGTTCCTAAAAACTTCTCTGAATTTAACAATTCCATGAATTTCGAGCTATGGAAGTTCTGAAATTTGGTCAGCCATCAATCAGATAGGCCTTCTCCAGAATTAACAGAAGAATAGTCAAAGCTCATACCAGAAATTTGTTGGTCCCAATGGGATGGGGTACAAGTCTAGAGGGGGGGGGGGTGAATAGACTTGTATAAGATTTTGCAAATCTTTTCGACCTCTCGTGTGTATTGAACTTAGGATGTTTAGGTTTGATACCTCACGAGGTGAAGACAAAGTTTTATGCGCAGCGGAAATGTTATCCCCTTTTAGTTAGCACGAGTTTAAGTTAGTTCGAGAAGTGCGTTTATATGCAGTGCGATCGAGAGGTTAGCGAGAGATAAAAGCAGTAAGTAAATGCAAGAGAGATTTTTAAGTGGTTCGGCCAACCCGCCTACGTCCACTCTTCTTCCAGAAACTCCCTGGAAGGATTGCACTAAAAACTTCCCTTTTTAGTACAATATCGAGCGCTTGAGCTTTGATCACGAAGCCCGCCTCAAGCCTCAGGTTTTTCGCCCCGCTTCTTGTTACTCCACCTCTCGAGCACTTGACCTTTGATCACCAAGCCCGCGTCAAGCCTCAGGATCTTCACAAGACAGCTCCCAGGTTACTCCGCCTTTCCAAGGTCTTTCTCCCCGCTTCCAGCTACTCCACCTCTCGAGCTCTTGACCTTTGATCACCAAGCCCGCGTCAAGTCTCAGGTTTCTTTCACTCGGACAGCTGCCAGGTTACTCCACCTCTCTTGCTTAATCCAAAGCAAGGTGTTTTTGGTTGTCACAGTTGAATGTAACAGACTCCAATCTGACCACAAGCTATCGTTGAATCAACTTCGATGTAGAGCAGCTTCGGTCACCTTCTAGATGTGTAACAGTTTAAGCTTTGTAACTTTCTTAAACACTAAGATGTGTTTTCTCGCTGTTTTGAATATCATCTTAAACACTAAGATGTGTTTTCTCGCTGTTTTGAATATCAGGATGATATCTAAGATGTGTTTTCTCGCTGTTTTGAATATCAGGATGATATTTAAGATGTGTTTTCTCGCTGTTTTGAATATCAGGATGATATTCCAAATTTAAGTACTCGCTGTTTTGAATATCAGGATGATATTCCAAATTTAAGTACTTGCAGTTTTGAATATCAGGATGATATTCCAAATTTAAGTACTTGCACTTGAACGTTTTAGACGGACACTTCTTAAGAATTTCTCGAACTTCTTCACCGTATTTTTGCTTCTGTGTCTTCACGTCCTTATATATGAGAGTAGAGGAATAATTCCGTTGGAGGGAAAATTATTCCGTTTGAAATTTGTCTCCCATGCTGATCATGGGTCTTGCATATTTTTAGCATATTTCATGGAGTGGTGATCTTGTAACTTGAGCCTCTTGTCTTGTAGTGAATATTCCATAGTTCACTTTCTTGAGTCCATGCTCCACTTTCGTCTTTTGGTAAAAGTTACTCTTTTTATATTCCCATTACTCCTTGTTTGTAGGGAATCAGACCACTTCAACATTGGTGCACCTTTTGACCGTTTGTGGTGGAAATCTGACGTGTCATCCATTTCCGCCCATTTTGAAATCTTCACGTTCGGCACCTCTTCATTATTCCATCTCCATGATATTCTTCTTCTCCAAACTTTAAGTATGACCGTCATTCAGCTTTGTTGGAGAATTGTTAGTGTATCGAGACCAAGGTTGATATCTTGATTGCTTGATGTCTCGAACTCAAATATCGAGAGGTCTATCTCTCGAACTCTGTTTATGTCTCGAACTGGATAACTGTATCGAGAGGTCCTACCTCTCGAACTCTGCTTATGTCTCGAGACTTAGCTGATGTCTCGCAGACCCTTATTCCTCCAGTGTTGTCCCATGCTTTCTTCTGATCTGTCTATATGATTACAACACACGAGACTTCTAAGATGTTCAAACAAATTTACCTCAAGCTTAAATATTTTCCGAGTTGAGCTCAAAGTTACCCGGTTGTATTTTCGCTCTTGGTTTACTTGTCGAACTTACAGCGTTTTGCCTATGTATCGAGACTTGGGGATTTCTACTTATCAGTTGGTATCATCAAAACCTATTACATGATGTTCCTAACAAAATTTGACTAATCTCAGCAACGTTGATACTCAGCTGTTGCGCCACATACTTCCCTGCCAAAGAATAGCTCTCATTGCGTCACGCCTGAAAGTCCAGTTCATCCTTTGTTGCTGCGCACACCCCCAATTCAGAGTTCTCTATTCCGGCAAATTGCAAGGGAAAGGGATGCAATTGGGTTTAATTGATTAAGAAGAAAGTGGGCTCCACTTTAATATTAAAACATTACTAGTTACACAGCCCAACTTTAACATCCAAATTGGTCCACTTCACTACTTAATAATATATAGTCTTTATTAGTTTTATTACGTAAATGAGTACAAAATAAATGATAAATCATTTTATTAAATAAATAAATACTAAACTAGTCTAAAATAATATGAATTAATAATTATAACACACATAAACAGTATATAATAATTAAACTAATCACCTACCTTGTGCATTACCTCAAACGGCCCATCATACTTTGGAACCAAACTTCGGTGTACCGTCTTGCTACTGATTTTCTTCCAAATCTGGGGCGTTAGTTTCCATATAACTAAATCCCCAATCTGGAATTGAACATCCCGCCTCTTCTTATCAGCCTACCCCTTCATTTGTTTTTGAGCCAAGGCAAGGCTATCACCAGCTTCTTCAATAAGCTCATGCCTTTCCTTGGCAAAACGAACAGCAGCTGGACATTTTCCATCCACCCTTACAGCCAATTGATGGGGAGAAAGGGGTTGGAAACCAATGGCCAGCTCAAACAGGGTCAATCCAGTAGCCGAGGATTGATGCAAGTTGTAGCAGAATTGCGCTGGGTCTAACAACTCTAACCAATTCCGCTGACTAGCAGTCACATAATGCCTTAAGTACTCTTCTAACAAGGCATTCATGTGCTCAGTCTGCCCATCTGTTTGAGGATGGTTCGCCGTGGAAAATTTAAGATCACTCCTGAGCAGATTGAACAAAGACGTCCAAAATCTGCCGGTAAATCGGGAATCCCAATCACTTACAATATCCTCCGGCAAGCCGATGTACTTTACAACATTTTTGAAAAATAAATTGGCAGCAACTTCTGCCGTACAGCTTTCCGGGGCAGCAGCAAACACCCTATACTTGGAAAACCAATCTACAACTACAAAGATAGAGCACATGCCATTCACCTTTGGAAAACCAGAGATGAAGTCCATCGAAACCGACTGCCACGGCCTACTAGGAATGGGTAAAAGCTGTAGCAAACCTGCTGCCTTCCGCTTCTCTATCTTATCTTGTTGGCAAACCAAACAGTATCGGACATAGGCCTCAATATCATGTTCCATCTTATGCCATACATAATCATGACCCAACAACGCTTGCATTCGCACCATACCCGGATGACCAGCCCACTACGGATCATGGGTTTCTTTCAAGAGTCGGAGCCGCAACTCTCCCTTTGGCACATACAACCGGCCTCCTTTACCAAAAAGGAGCCCATCTTCAAGACAATACCTCCGAATCAGGCCAGATTGGACCTGTTCCGAAAGTCTAACATATTGTGGATCACTCTTGGCCTGCTCACGAATGAATTCAACCATTCCTGTTTGCACAAGAGTCAATGCAGTAACATACTCCTCAACAACTTTCCGACTAAGTGCATCAGCCACAGTATTATGGCGACCGGGCCTATGCACCCAATCGAAATCAAACTCATCAACAAATTCTAGCCATCGTGCCTGTTTTGGAGAAAACTTTTTCCGTGACTTAAAATAAGTATTAGCCACATTATCGGTCACAACAGTAAACCGAGTTCCCAACAAATAATGCCTCCAAACTTCAAGACAATGCACCACCGCAGTCATCTCTTTGTCATGTACACTATACCTCTACTCACAGTCTTTCAACTTTCGACTCTCAAAGGCAATTGGATGGCCGTCCTGCACCAAAACGCCGCCAATATCTCAGTCAGAGGCATCAGTTTGCACCTCAAACGGGACAGAAAAGTTAGGCAGACGCAAGACAAGTTCCGAGGACACTGCCCACTTCAAGTCCTCAAAGGCACTTTGGCAAGCATTAGACCAAACCCATACTTGCGCCTTCCTTAACAAATCTGTCAAAGGGTTCACTCTCTTGGAGTAACCCGAAATGAACCGACGGTAATAATTCGCAAGCCCCAAAAAGGAACGCAATTGACCCACATTACAAGGAATTGGCCAGTCTAAAATGGCCTCTACCTTACCCCTGTCCATTTTGATACCTCCATGGCTTATAACATGCCCAAGGAAGGTTATCTCAAGACTACAAACTTCACACTTTTCCCACTTCACATACAACTCGTGTTCCCTAAGCCTTTGGAACACCTTTCTAAGATGAACAACATGTTCATCCAAACCCATAGAATACACAACAATATCATCAAGGTACACTACAACAAACCGATCAAGAAACTCGTAGAGTACATCATTCATCAAATTACAAAATGTAGCAGGGGCATTGGTTAGCCCAAACGGCATAACCAAATACTCAAACGAGCCGTACCTTATGACCATTGTAGTCTTCGGTTCATCTCCAGGATAGATTCTGACTTGGCAATAGCTAGAACGCGAGTCTAACTTCGTAAAGACATGAGCCCCCACCAATTTGTCGAACAAGTCTTGCGCATTAGGAATGGGATACTTGTTCTTAATTGTGACCTTGTTCAGCACCCTATAGTCCACACACATCCGCAAGGTCCCATCGTGCTTCCTTTGAAAGAGCACTGGAGCACCATATGGGGCTTTGGACGGCCGTACCAACCCACTGTCCAGCAACTCATTCTGTTTGGAGCGCAACTCCACCAATTCGGATGGGGACATTCTATACTGGGCCTTAGCAAGGGGTCTAGCACCGGGCTCAAGTTCAATTCGATGGTCCGTAGCCCGTCTAGGTGGAAGTCTGTTTGGAAGTTCTTATGGCATAACATCCTTGAATTCCTCAAGCACTTCCACAACCGGCTCAGGAATATCCTGGAAAACGTCTCCCTTAATTTCAAACATAACAGCAAGGTAAGTATCGTACCCGCGTTTCAGACCATCGTTAATCTGAATAGCCGAACATTAGGCCACGCCTTTCCCATGTCGTTTGTTCTGATCAGCACTCACGGCTTTCACAAAGGAAGGGGAACGTTCTTCATGGATCATAATCCCACCAAGATGAGGGATTACTTGTAACACCCCCAAATTCTAAGGCCAAAAGTAAAGGAATAAATGATAAAATATAGATATAATATAGATTTCAATTGCGGAAGAAAACTCAAAAACCAAACTAAGGGGTGCTATGCCACGCTTGGGTCACAACTAAGCCCAAACGCACAGGCTTCAAAGGTTTCTATTTACAACTTCCATTACAATATTCCTTTATTCAAATCACAACTAACTACAAAACAATTCAAGTCCAATCTACATAGACTATGACATGAACATTTCTCGGGGCTTACAAGTTCTACGCCACGCTCTCACTAGCCACAAGTCCAACTCCTTAAAGCCAAAGCTCTCAAAAGCATCCAATCTAGGCTCAACTTCTTGGGCTAGTCACTTCAACAAGGAACTTACGGATTCTGAACTCACGCCGCTGCTAGGAGTACGCCACTGGGCTGACCACCATCAACCACCGTACCGCCAGAACCCATCACTACCGCCAGAAGTAACCCGCTCCGAAAAAAAACAGGGGGTCACCGCCGGAAAAACAGAGCTCAAGGTCGCCGGTATCTTGCTCCGTCCGGTGTTGCGCTACGAGTTCGAGAGAGAGAGAGACGGGCTGCTGCTTCGTCCTTGACAAGAAAGGGAGAACAAAGGAGGCCGGAGAAGAAGGGTCAACGCCACCGCCGCTGCTGCCTTCGCCGCTTCTCCGCCGTCGCCCACTCTAACCACCGCCACAGACGCTCGTCGACGATGGGAGAGGAAGGTCGCCGGTCATCGCTGCCCAGCCGACCACCACCGCCGTTGTTCGCCTAATCTCACCGCTCGTCATCCGCCGGCCAACAAAATGCGAAGGGAGAGGGAGAAGTCGGGTACAGAGAGAGACATGATTTGGGGCTGTTGATTTTGGGGCTTTTTGGTGAAGAACATTGATGAAGGGGCTAATGTACATTTAGTATATATATATATGCCTAGGGCTAAAATATATCTTGGGCTTGGGCCAAATAAAAACAATTGGACTCAATAAGTACTATTTAGGCTTAGTAAATTAAAGAATTTGGGCTCAGGTTTAGTTTGAGTTCAAACTTAAACCCAAAACAATAATATAAGGTCACAGGTTCATCTCAGATAGACTTTTGGATCAAAATTTTGATAAATAAATTCATCCCCTAAATAGGGCTTTTGAAAACATAAATGAATATATAAATATTTCGTATCAAATCATTTGAAATAAGGATTTTAAAATATTTTATTTATAAGCTCATTGGGTAAAATAATTAGATTTAGTAACGTTTTACTAAAATATTTAATAATAAGAAAATAAGCTCTTTTTGAAATATTATAATTAAATTAATAATATTGAGAAAATACGGGGTGTTACATTACTGCCGCCTTGGCAGCAACAAAGAAAGTACATCCAAGAATCAGGTCAAAGTCGTCTAGCGGCATCATAGTGAGGCTACTAGAGCCCTCCCAATCACCGACTTTCAGGGCTACTTCCGCCCGGCCAGTCACACCCCTGGCCGTAGCATTCACCGTCTTTATCTTAGATGTATTCTGTTCTAAGAAGTTGGCCGCGGAGGGATACCTCTGCATAGCTAGTTAGCAGGCTGAGGTCTCGTTCGTTAACGGAATCTTTATTCTTGTACATAGAATTGTTATATATAAAGGTTTAAGCTCATTCCTTATTAAATCTTCCACCCTAATATATACATACATGTATATATGTATTATGATATATATTCAAGACTTAGCATTATCTAGAGATTTCACTCTCTCTCTTCCCCTACTCATTCTTCACGCCATTTTCATCCTCTTCTTCTTCAAAGATTGGTCTTCATTTCATCTTCAATATTCAAGTCAAGATTGCTCTTTTAGGATTGTTGAGGCTTGGGTAAGTGTCTATCTCTAGGAATATACCTTGCATCATGTAGTTTTCATAATCTTTATATAAGTTCTTATGCTGTTCTTTTGGGGATCTTTTGGGAAAAGATGATCAAGGTGAAGGTGAAGCTTAGTGAGAAGGTTTAAGAGTTCTTGGGTGAAGTGTGCTTCAAGAGGTAACCATCATGTCTCACAAAATCTATTTTACACTCTCAATCTATGATATTATTTGTTGTATGGGAATCCTGAGAAATTCTTTGCTGCTTAGCCTATTTGTTGTTGTCTGTGAAGTCATTTTGATGGATTATGAACTTGTGTTCTTGATCCTTTGCATATAGATGTTTATGGATATTTATTGGTATGGATTCCTTGTTTATTTGGCTTTTGGGAGTTGTAATCTGAGTAATCTGATCCTATTTTCGTATTCTGGGAATGAACTTTGCGTATTCTGTCTGTTCTGGTCTGGGAATGGTTTGGAGTTGCTGTTGCGGTAAGGTTAGGTGGTATAATGTGTCCCGCCTAAGTGGTCCGCAAAAACAACAGGGGAATGGAGTGACGGAGGATGGTGATCCGCTGGGCAGCCCCGCCCCTTTTGGCGGAAGAAGGCGGCGGACCAGGGTGATCCGGGCGGAGGTGTGTGGCGGAGTAGGTGGTTCCGCCAGGGTGATCCGTTGGGTCATTCTGGGTTCTGTTTCCAGTAGCTATTTAGTTGTTCTGTTGTCTTGTTGTTTCACCCTTGTTTCTGGAACTTGTTGGGATATTATGTTGAGTATTTTTCCTTGGTTCTTGAGCACTTATTCATGTCTCTTGATTCATTATCTTGATGTATTGGTTGGTTGAATCCTTGGTTATTTTTCCTGAGTGTTTTTTGTGTTTATAAGCTGAGATGAACACTGTGAGTGTTTTGTCCCTGGGATGAGTTTGAGGTTGGATATGGAGTGGTGGATCTTTGAGTATCTCTTGGGCTGTTGGAAGATGAACTAACTGTGGAACTAACTCTGGACTTTGGTCCCTGTGATTGGACTTTGGTCCCTGTGATTGGACTTCGGTCCCTGTGATTGGACTTTCGTCCCTGTGATTGGACTTCGGTCCCTGTGATTGGGCTTTTGCCCCTGTGATTGGACTTCGGTCCCTGTGATTGGGTTTTTACCCCTGTGATTGGACTTCGGTCCCTGTGATTGGGTTTTTACCCCTGTGTACCTAACTTCTAACTTTCGAGCTTGGTGTTTGGTGTGGAGAATTGGTACTTGGGTTGGAAGTTATGGTTTTGGTGCTTATCCTTGGGTTGAGGTCTGTTTGGTCCCTTGTTGACTATTGAGTTGTATTGCATTTTGTTAATTATTGGTTATTCTTTGATATATTGCGGTTTGGTTGTTTCTTATGAGTATTCGGTTGAGTTGTGATTCGGTTGGATATTGGTATTGATGAGAAGTCTTGGTTTATATATTCTTTCAGCTTGTTGTTGTTGAGTATTCGATTTTAAATGCTGAACAGTTCGTTGGTGTATGTATATTCTATATGGGTGTGTAAACCTATTTACAAACTTACTATATATCTATACTTCCTTGCGGGTGTGAATGGTGGTTGCTTAGCAGTCTTTTGCTAATGGTTTCTTGTATGTTTTCCAGGTATGCAATAAGTCTAAGCGTAAGCGCGATAGAGATATATCCGTATGAGGCGGCTTAGATTAGTTTGTTATGTTTTAGACTTATGTTTTGGGCATGTGCGCCAATATGAGATTCTATATACTCTTGTGTTTTAGATTTTGGATCTTTTGGACATATTTGAGGATTTATATACTATTTGGTTTCAGTTTTTGGTTAGCCTGTGCATGTAGGCCGTGTTTTCTTACCTAGATGTGGCATGATACCCCTTAGGTTATAAATCGCTTCCGCTATGTTATGTTTTATGGTTGAGATAGGCAGCTTTTGTGTTAAAGTTTAGCTATCTCGGCTTGTGAAAAGTTGGGGTGTCACACTAGAGGTGTCAGAAAAGTTACCACAGGGATATCTGGCATGTGGCAGCCAAGCGTTCATAGCGACGTTGCTTTTTGATCCTTCGATGTCGGCTCTTC
Source organism: Ipomoea triloba (assembly GCF_003576645.1). Classification (NCBI taxonomy): domain Eukaryota; kingdom Viridiplantae; phylum Streptophyta; class Magnoliopsida; order Solanales; family Convolvulaceae; genus Ipomoea; species Ipomoea triloba. The sequence continues at coordinate 19,077,234 of NC_044923.1, read as the reverse complement.
CTATCATTGTGAATCAGAATTCACCAAGTGTTGGATTGTTCACCCACCAATAGGGAACGTGAGCTGGGTTTAGACCGTCGTGAGACAAGTTAGTTTTACCCTACTGATGACAGTGTCTCAATAGTAATTCAACCTAGTACGAGAGGAATCGTTGATTCGCACAATTGGTCATCGCGCTTGGTTGAAAAGCCATTGGCGCGAAGCTACCGTGCATTGGATTATGACTGAACGCCTCTAAGTCAGAATCCGGGCTAGACCGACGCATGCGCTCATCGTCCGTTTGTCGACCCGCAGTATGGGCCTTTTGGCCCTCAGGGGCACGTGTCGTTGGCTAAGCCGTCGTGGCAGAAGGGTCGCGGCGGCCGCCTTGAATTACAATTCCGATCGAGCGGCGAGCTGAATCCTTTGCAGATGACTTAAATACGCGACGGGGTATTGTAAGGGGTAGACTGGCCTTGCTGCCACGATCCTTTGAGATTCAGCCCTTTGTCGCTCCGATTCGTCCCTCCCCCCATCACTTAGTCCCTCCCTCCCAATCTACACATTTAAAATCCCCAATATGCCGTGAGACATTGATAACGAACTACTCATGGTAAAGTGTTTAAGTATCTAAGTGGATGCGCTCAACAAATGCCTATTAAGATAGCCAAATGTCTAAATACTTACAAAATTTCAGTTAACTGTATAAGTGTTTAAGTGTCCAAGGACTTGGGCAAGAAATGTCCGCAACGACGTGCGGACTTGGTGCGGACATGGGCGAGAAATGCCGCAACGTGGTGCGGACTTGGCTGAGACATGCCGCACCCAGGTGCGGACTCAACCGAGAAATGTCGCAACGAGGTGAGGACATGGGCGAGAAGTGCCGCAACATGTTCGGACTGGGTGCGGACTTGGCCGAGACATGCCGCAACGAGGTGCGGACTTGGCCGAGACATGCCGCAACGAGGTGCGGACTTGGCCGAGACATGCCGCAACGAGGTGCGGACTTGGCCGAGACATGCCGCAACGAGGTGCGGACTTGGCCGAGACATGCCGCAACGAGGTGCGGACTTGGCCGAGACATGCCGCAACGAGGTGCGGACTTGGCCGAGACATGCCGCAACGAGGTGCGGACTTGGCCGAGACATGCCGCAACGAGGTGCGGACTTGGCCGAGACATGCCGCAACGAGGTGCGGACTTGGCCGAGACATGCCGCAACGAGGTGCGGACTTGGCCGAGACATGCCGCAACGAGGTGCGGACTTGGCCGAGACATGCCGCAACGAGGTGCGGACTTGGCCGAGACATGCCGCAACGAGGTGCGGACTTGGCCGAGACATGCCGCAACGAGGTGCGGACTTGGCCGAGACATGCCGCAACGAGGTGCGGACTTGGCCGAGACATGCCGCAACGAGGTGCGGACTTGGCCGAGACATGCCGCAACGAGGTGCGGACTTGGCCGAGACATGCCGCAACGAGGTGCGGACTTGGCCGAGACATGCCGCAACGAGGTGCGGACTTGGCCGAGACATGCCGCAACGAGGTGCGGACTTGGTGCGGACTCGCCGAGAAATGCCGCAACGTGGTGCGGACTTGGCTGAGACATGCCGCACCCAGGTGCGGACTCAACCGAGAAATGTCGCAACGAGGTGAGGACATGGGCGAGAAGTGCCGCAACATGTTCGGACATGGTACGGACATGGCCGAGGAATGCCGCAACGAGGTGCGGACATGGCCGAGAAATGCCGCAACATGTTCGGACATGGTGCGGACACGTCCGAGAAATGCCGCAACGATGTGCGGACTTGGGCAAGAAATGCCGCAACGTGGTGCGGACTTGGCCGAGACATGCCGCAACGAGGTGCGGAGTTGGGCGGGAAATGTCACAATGAGTTCGGACATGGTGCGGACATGGCCGAGGAATGTCGGAACGAGTTGCGGAGGTGGGCGAGAATTGCAGCAATGTGGTGCGGACTTGGCCGAGAAATGCTGCAACGATGTGCGGACTTGGTCGAGAAATGCCGTAACGATGTGCAGACTTGGTGCGGACATGACCGAGAAATGCCGCAACGAGGTGCGGACTGTGCGCGGACTTGGCCGAGAATTGTCGCAACGATGGGCACGGCCTTGGCCGAGAAATGCCGCAATATTACTCCATAGAGGTTTACAGGCAACGAGGTGCGCACTTGGGCGGACATGGCCGAGAAATACCGCAACTTGTGCGGACTTGGTGCGGACTCGGCCGAGAAATGCCGCAACGAGGTGCGGACATGGGCGAGAAGTGCCGCAACATGTTCAGACATGGTGCGGACATGGCCGAGGAATGTCGGAACGAGTTGCGGAGGTGGGCGAGAAATGCCGCAACGATGTGCGGACTTGGCCGAGAAATGCCGCAACGTGGTGCGCACTTGGGCGGGAAATGCCGCAACGAGGTGCGGACTGTGCGCGGACTTGGCCAAGAAATGTCGCAACGATGGGCACGGCCTTGGCAGAGAAATGCCGCAATATTACTCCATAGAGGTTTACAGGCAACGAGGTGCGGACTTGGGCGGACATGGCCGAGGCGGACTGCGCGCGGACATGGGCGAGAAATGCCGCAACGATGTGCGGACTTGGCCGAGAAATGCCGCAACGTGGTGCGGACTTGGCCGAGACATGCCGCAACGAGTTGCGGAAGTGGGCGAGAAATGCCGCAACGATGTGCGGACATGGGCGAGAAATGCCGCAACGATGTGCGGACTGTGCGCGGACACGGCCGAGAAATGCCGCAACGATGTGCGGACTTGGTGCGGACATGGGCGAGAAATGCCGCAACGAGGTGCGGACTGTGCGCGGACTTGGCCAAGAAATGTCGCAACGATGGGCACGGCCTTGGCCGAGAAATGCCGCAATATTACTCCATAGAGGTTTACAGGCAACGAGGTGCGGACTTGGGCGGACATGGCCGAGAAATACCGCAACTTGTGCAGACTTGGTGCGGACTCGGGTGAGAAATGCCGCAACGAAGTGCGGGCCATGGCCGAGGAATGTCGCAACAGTGGGCACGACCTTGGCCGAAAAATGCCACAATATATGCCTATGAGGTTTACTAGCCAACCATCCAAGTACTTTTGACGACGACGGTGTGCTATACCTTTGTCAACGTCGTTTAACATCGTTCTCATGCCAAAATGTCATATTTATTTCTTAAATAGCTTCAAATATATGTTAATGAATGGCCCAACTAAAATGACATATGTTGTAATAACAAGCCCAACTGTCGCAAGCAACTTGGCTAAAGCAGCTAGCATAGTGCGGCCAGCAGCGGAAAAAAATTGGACATCGTCGTTTTCAATTAAAGATGCATCCAAATGTAATTCTAATTGATCAAACCTTGCTAAAATACTCAAAAGTAATGGACCATGCAAAAAAATTGGAAAAAAGATGGCCGGATTGGCCCGAAACCCCGTGTGATTTTCGGGACAAACCGTGTCTGCTCCTGTCACTGGGGTTTGTATTTTTTTTATCTATTATAGGGGGGGTATGGTAGTTGAGGTGCCGGTCAGCCGGGCCGGTTCAGTGGACTTCTCGCAACGTCGCGGGCAGCGAACCGCCCACGTCGCCGCGATCCGAACACTTCACCGGATCATTCAATCGGTAGGAGCGACGGGCGGTGTGTACAAAGGGCAAGGACGTAGTCAACGCGAGCTGATGACTCGCGCTTACTAGGAATTCCTCGTTGAAGACCAACAATTGCAATGATCTATCCCCATCACGATGAAATTTCAAAGATTACCCGGGCCTGTCGGCCAAGGCTATATGCTCGTTGAATACATCAGTGTAGCGCGCGTGCGGCCCAGAACATCTAAGGGCATCACAGACCTGTTATTGCCTCAAACTTCCGCGGCTTGAAAGGCCGTAGTCCCTCTAAGAAGCTGGCCGCGGAGGGATACCTCCGCATAGCTAGTTAGCAGGCTGAGGTCTCGTTCGATAACGGAATTAACCAGACAAATCGCTCCACCAACTAAGAACGGCCATGCACCACCACCCATAGAATCTCGAAAGAGCTCTCAGTGTGGTTAGAGTGTTTCTCTCTCTAGAAAAAATGCTCTGCCTTCTCTCTAGAGTGCCATGCCCAAACATGAGAGTTTCGGCCTTTCTTCCGAAGTTCCTTAGAGTAATCTGAGTCTAGTTTCCGAACTGGATTTCGGATTTCTTGAGGGATCATTGGGAATCCGAGCGTTCTTTTTCTTTTTTTTTTTACCGTTTAAAGTTTGATTTACGTATTGTTTCTGTGTTTTCGATTTTTTGTTCGAGTTCTGAGTTCGCGTTCTTTTGGAGGTTGACGAACGGCAGCGTGTTACGGATTACCGAGCGGATTCACTGGTGCGATTGTGCTTCGGAGTTTGGCGGACGATCGTGCTAGGGTTTCCGAGCGGCTTTGCAATCCTAAGGCGGTCGGTGCACAAACCCTAGTTAGGGTTTTCGGAAGGAGTCTTTCGGCGCTGTCGCTGTTCGTCCGCGTCGTAGTGTTCTCGGAAGGAAACTATCGACGCTGTTGCTGTCCGCCCACGGTGTAAGGTTCTCGGAAGGAGATTATCGGCGCTGTCGCAACTTGTCCGCGTGTTCAGTATACACGCTAGGGTTTGCGAAGGGTTTCGGCTCTTTTACCCGACGCGACCACGACGACAGTGCGAGACGCCCGCAATCAGGTAACCCGCTGATCCTCGCCGTGTATCTGTGTATAACGGCGCTTGCTTTGTGCTTGACCGGATAAACCGCCTGAGGGTACCGATTGGTGTTGAGTGTGATAACCTGATAAACTGCCTGTGAGTACCGGTGCTTGGTGAGTGAGATGGCCTCCTTGTCTGAATGTGAGATGGCTGGTTCTGGCCGTGTTGCTGCTGTGCGTCCGAGGAGCCCCGCGGTCGCTCCAACACGAGCGACTGTCGGGGCGTCGACTGTTGAAGCAACGGAAACCGGCCACACGGGAGCCGTGCGCCCGAGGCCCGAGCCCGCACCTACGAGAGTTGCTGCCGATGCCGCCGATGTGAACTCGAGAGCGAGGGGATCTGCAGTTGGCGCAAGACAACATACTTGGGTCCCAAGACGGAATGTTCAAGTTGAGCAAGGGCCTCTTAACCCTCCGATTCCGTTCAATAATCTGCAAGAATTGGAGGGTGACGAGTGCAACCTCCTGGACTTGGAGAAAACTGATGGGATCATTGACCTTGGTGTGGATGACGTCTTGGTTCTCGAAGATGTGTGGAGTTTCCGTCTGCTGGGCAGATTTGCGGGCAGATTCCCTGGCATGAGAGCTGTGGATGGTTTGGTGAAGTCTTGGAGCCTAAACTGCAAAGCCGAGAACCTCCTCAATGGCCACGTGCTGTTTTGGTTTCTGAAAGAAGAAGATAGGCAGTTTGTGCTGGATGGTGGTCCTTATGCGCTCTTTGGAAAAAGACTTCTGCTCCACATTCCACCCGAAGGTGCGAGACTAGCATATGAGGATTATTGCAAGATGCCGGTCTGGATCCGGATGCCGTGGCTCCCCAAGCCGTGCTGGCATCTTAATGCCTTGAGCAAAATTGCGGCCAACCTTGGAAAGCCGTTGATGCGTGACAGGTTTACCAAGGAGATGAAGAAGTCTACGTTTGCCCGTATCCTTGTTGAGGTGGATTGCTCGACTGAACAGCCAGACCATGTGTCCATTAAGCTCCCGGGGGGAGATGTGTTTGAGCAGCCGATTGTTTATGAGAACCTGCCAATGTTCTGTTCTCGCTGTGGAAGTGGAAAGCATGTCACTAAAGAATGCCCCTTGAGCCGGGTGGAGAACAACCTGAGACAGCGAGCCGAGGAGAACAATGGTGCGGGTGAAGCCCCGCGTGACAATGTCAATGTCGACTCACCGATGAATGCCGGGGAAGAGGAAGTCGCAACGAATAATGTTGTTGGAGAGACTGAGCAACTGCCCGATAAAGAGACTCCTACCACGGTTGATGGCTTGAATGAGGGACTGAACAAGCCCGTGAATGCTGATTTGAATGATAATCCACCAACCGATGAACTTGAACGTGTGGGTGCAGATGCTAGCGAGCATGCGAACTCTACGGCCGAACAAAACGGTGAACAGGCAGCCTTTGGTACTATGGCCGAAGCTGCCGAGATGGAGAGGGGCAGCGAATCTACCTTTGTGGATCCTAATGAGCCCGGATATGGAGACAGCTCACTTATGGAACCATTTCCGCACTTGGTCGCGGCTAACGCAGCGGTAGTGGAGGACACGGGCTGCTCTACGCCCGCTGTCAAACAGAACAATGCTACGACACCGGGCCGCAAGAAGAAGAAAAAGAGTTCTGGCAAGAAGAAGAAGAAGAACAAGAAGTCCTCGCCATCAGGGAATAATTTGGTGGCTGGCGGCGGTGGTTGGCAAGTACCCACCTTCCGTTGTCGATGAAGATTGGAAGCTGGAATGTGAGGGGTTTGAATCAACCCCTCAAAATGAAGGAAGTCTGGGACTTCATCAAGAATAATCAGTTGTCAGTTTGTTGTCTCCTTGAAACAAAACTGACTTTGGAAAAAGCTAACCGTTTTGTGTTGAATAGAAGAGGTAACTGGAAATTCTCCACGAATTTTCATGATGTTGATGGAGGAAGGATGATTGTTGTTTGGGATTTTGCGAGAGTGGATTGCTTGATCTTGGAAACGGCCCCTCAGTTCATCCACTGCTTGCTTGTATGTAAGATCTCACAGGTGAAGGTGCTTTGCACCTTTGTCTATGGTTTGTATTCGGTGGTCACCAGAAGACCGCTATGGAATGGTTTGCAAAGGTTGGGGTCGGCTATTTCTGAACCATGGCTTGTTGTGGGTGACTTCAACGCTACCCTTGCGGCTTCCGAGCGAAGGGGTGGTGCGGATCTCTCGCGATATGATGTGAGGGACTTTGAAGCGTGCTGCATGAATCTTGACCTCACGGACTGCCCGTCGTTCGGGCGAGATTTTACTTGGACCAACGGGCACATGGAAGCTAAACTTGACCGTGTGCTGATCAATGATGGTTGGCTCCAAAATGGCATCACTTGTATGGCTATCTTTGGCCGAATGGAATGGTGTTCGGATCACTCCCCTGTGATTGTCACGACTTCCATGGCCGAGAACACGGGGAAGAAGCCGTTTAAGTTTCTCAACATGTGGCTCAAACACCCCGAGTTTGATACTACACTTAATGGTCCTTGGGCCGAAGTGATGGATGGGTCCAAACAGTTGATACTCTCCAAGAAACTCAAGGCGTTGAAGGGGCCTCTAAGAAAGCTGAACCGACAGAACTTCAGTCATATTTCGGAGAGGGTTAAGTCAGCAAAGGATGTGTTAGCGGAGGCACAAGAAAACTTTGATGTGATTAATGCCGGGGAGGATGAAAGAACAACCTTGCGGGCTCTGAAGGCGAAAGCCGTGTTCCTTTTGGAGGCCGAGAGGCAGTTCTTTGCGCAGAAGCTTAATACGACCCACCTTGTTGAAGCTGATAAGGGGTCCAAGTACTTCCATGAGCTGATAAACAAGAGGAATGCAGCCACCTCCATTTCGGCCATCTTAGACAGTAACGGAGCCCTGACGCACTCCCTCGATCAAGTTGGGAGGCTCTTTGTGGATTTTTTCTCGGGCTTGTTCGGGAGAGTCCGCGAAAGGGAACGCACGGTGGAATTGTACTTTGAACAAGGGGAGCACATCACGGCGAATCAGGCTGCGGGGCTCGCGGCGTCGATCTCTGCGCAAGAAATCCGAGAGGCTTTGTTCTCCATGGGTAATGATAAATCACCAGGGTCGGATGGCTACACGGCAGCCTTCTTCAAATCGAAATGGAGCACGGTGGGGGTCCTGGTGACGGAGGCGGTTCGAGAGTTTTTTAGGAACGGGCAGCTCCTAAAACAGTGGAACCATACTTAGATTGCGCTTATTCCAAAGAAAACTCATGATCTGAGAGCGGAGGATTTCCGGCCAATTGCTTGTTGTAACGTCATCTACAAGATTGTCACCAAAATCTTGGCGGCAAGAATGGCGGTGGTCCTTCCTGACTTAATTGACCCGACGCAAGGTGCCTTTGTGAAAGGAAGGTCCATATCTGAGAATATCTTGATGGCGCAAGAGCTGATTCGGGGATATGCAAGGAAACGAATATCACCGAGGTGCATGATCATGGTGGATATTCGAAAAGCTTATGATACGGTCAGCTGGGACTTTCTGCAAGAAGTCCTTGATGGTCTCGGGTTTCCGCCGATTTTTGCTGGATGGATCATGGAATGCGTGAGAACTGCCTCCTTCTCCGTTTCCGTGAATGGGGTGTGGCACGGATATTTTGAAGGGAAGAGGGGCTTGCGCCAAGGGGACCCAATGTCCCCTATGCTCTTCACCCTTTGCATGGAGTACTTCTCGAGGATGCTCAAGGTCAAAACGAGAAGTACGGACTTCAACTTCCACCCAAGGTGCGCTAACCTGAAAATCTCTCACCTTGCTTTTGCTGATGATCTTATGTTGTTTTGTAGGGGTGATGCTTGTTCGGTGGACGTTCTCATGAAAGCTCTGAACGAGCTTGAAAGAACGTCAGGCTTGGCTATCAATGCCAATAAGTCTAACATCTTCAGTGCTGGAGTCCAGGAGGATCTTAGTTTCACAAGGATCCCCGAAGGGTCTCTCCCGGTCAGGTACTTGGGGGTGCCCTTGGATGCCCAGAAGCTGAAAGTGACGAACTACTCACCCCTCGTTGATTCTGTTAACAAATATATTGCTTTGTGGAAAGGTGCTACTTTGTCTCATGCAGG